>NC_056744.1:1660580788-1660675120 GCF_019279795.1 Protopterus annectens | reverse complement strand
AGGCCATATGTATTTACTTTTCTTAAATAAATGTATTTATATACCAGCGCTGTGTTGTCCTTCCATGTTTTTCCAGTATCCAGGAGCTTTTTCTGATGTACTGTGCAGTGTATGGGACTTGCATTCCCATGCATACCCAGTATTTCAGTGCTTTGCAAAGGAAGCAACATAGAAAAGAAGGTCTCCATTGCTCCATTTTTTTCTATTTTTTTCTATATACAGAAATAAAATGTCATACTGTTTAGGGGTAGGAGAGAGAGAGAGAGTGGAGGAAATACAAGGAAAATCAGGTATGTGTCTTTAGTTTGGAATAACGTACCTGATTTTCATAGTATTTTCTCTGTCCTGTCTCTCTGCTATGTCCAGAGTCCGGATTTCATTTTTTTTTTTGTTTAATAACATTACAGTATATAGCAATGGAATAGAGTCGGGGCAACCTGACTTTTTTCCATTGGTATATGGTAGCATTTACAACGGGCATGCTGATTGGGCTGAAGAATCAGTGTGGTAGTTTTGGAATATCAGTGACCAGTCATTGTATAATGTACAAGACTTCCCTATGTGCTTTTATTACATTACCTTGGGGTGTGACTGTACTTAGGTTCATAGGTTCATAGGTTCATACTAGGCTATCTGCCCGAGGGCATTTACAAGCCTAGCCCATAGTTTTGTGGCTTACGCCACCCCTTTAGTATGGGGAACTATACCCATTATTTTGCTGTGCCTCTGTCGAGCAGTGACACTGAGGTAATCCCTGGGGTATATCTGCGATCTCCCATCCATTGGTCAAGATTTCTCTTGAACAAGGCCAGCGAGGTGCTCTGCCTCACATATACCGGGATTTTGTTCCACAGCATAGGGAGTCTTTGGGTGATGAATCTATCCCTCCAGCATGTCCTATTAATAGCCGTGTCAAGGTTTAAGTCTCCGCCCTTGTGGCTCTGACGGATCTAGATTTTTGAGGTGAAGCATATTCATCAAATCTGGGTTTGACATGGCCTTGTATGTTAGGCAAAGGTCACCTCTGAGCAGGCGGTGGCGACTGAATAGAGTTGAAGTTCTTTCAGTCGGGCAGCATAGGACAGATGTTTGAGACCCTTTATCCTTTTGGTGAGGAACTTTTGTGGCCTCTCAAGCTGCTGCAGGTGTCAGGTTAGATACATTCCGAATGGGGCATTGTACTCAATCATTGGTCTGATGAGTGATGAGTATAGGGAGACTATGACCTCCCTTGATCTAGATGAGAATCCCTTCATGATAAGGTGGGCAATGTAGAAGGTCTTCCTAACTACTTTGGCTACATGGGTGTCGAATGACAGACTACTATCAACTTGGGTCCCCAGGTCCCTGATAACTTCTTCTGTGCTCAGTGGATTGCCACCTATTTGGTAGCTAGGGGTAACCTTGTTTTTCCCGAAGGGTATGACTATGCATTTTTTGGCATTTAACTTTAGGCCATGGCTCTGGCACCAGTTATCCGTTTCTGTGAGACCCTTCTGAAGGATATCTGTGTCAGATGTGTTTTCTACTATGGCCCAGTTTGCAGTCATCTGCAAACTTTGTCAGCCATAACCCTCCTGTGTTTGCTTGTACTTCGGAAAAGTAGATGCCAAACAAGAGTGGGCCCAAGACTGAGCCCTGTGGTACACCACTTGTGACAGGCTTTGAGTCTGACATGGCGCCAGCAACTCTGACCCTGTGGGTTCTGTCACTCAGCCAGTTTGCAACCCATCTTGTGATGTATGGGTTAACATTTAAGCTGATGAGTTTTTCAATGATACCCGAGTGGGGTATTGTATCGAAGGCCTTCGCCAGATCGAGGTAGGCTGTATGGACTGCCTTTCCCTCATCAATGGCTTTGGTGACTGTTTTGAAAAAGTCAACCAAGTTTAGAAGGCATGATCTGCCTTTGACAAAGCCAAACTGGGATGGATCCAAAGTCTGCAAATTCCCTATGTCTTTATTTATGAGGTCCATTATGATCCTCTCCATGGCTTTACAGATAAGGCTTATCAAGCTAATGGGCCGGTAATTTCCAGGAGGCACCGCCTTTGTGAAGTGGGACCACAGTTGCAGTGCACCACTCCCTGGGTACATATCCAGAGGTAAGACTATGATTAAACAGCTGTCCTAGCTGTGGGTTTAATTCCTCATTGAGTTTGTGGAGCACACAGCCGGGGACACCATCAGGTCCCATGGATGCTGTGTTTTTGCTTTGGAGAGAGCAGTTCTCACTTGGGCGTTGGAGATGTTTGGGGGGCTGCAATCGCTTGGTATAGATATCTCTCCTTTGGGGAGGGGAAGTTTGCACTGAACCTGTCAGCCAGTATGTTGGCAATGTCTGTAGGATCAGTAATCTTCACATCATTTTGAACTAGTTCTGAACATATCTGGGAGTTTCCTCCCAGGTTTCTAACATAGCTAAAGAAGGCCTTATGATTGTCTTTGAGTCTTTAGCTATTTTTCTCTCAAAATTTGCTTTGGATGATTTTATGAGAGCTCTTAGTTTTTTACTTATAGTGATCAAGGGTGTCTTACCTTTTAATGATTTTGCTCTATCTTGTAGTAGCTTCCTCCTTTTGTTGTAGAGTTTGTTTATGGCTGGGGTCCACCAGACTGGACGCTTGCCTTTGGTACAAAGAGTCTTTGTTTTGCTTGGGATTGCCTTATCCATGCAGTCCTGCAAGTGCTGGTAGAAGCATTTGTAAGTGATTCAGCGGCTTGAGTACTGTTTTCCGCCGGCTCGGGGGCCTTAAAGGAGACCACACTAGTCTTTAGAAGTGTGAAGTCGGCTTTCGAGAAGTTCTTTACTGTGGTCTTTTTTATTTCATGTGGGGGTGGGATGAGGACCTCCAGCGAGATTAGTCTGATCTCACCAGTGAGGGGTATACTTCCGGTGTTGAACATTGTGCTCCCATGTTCGTGATGAGATCAAGTATGTTTTCTCCTCTTGTGGGGATGGTGACTAGTTGTTCCATGGCATTTGAGTTTATGAATTCCAGGAACTTTTGGGCTAGGGTGTTTGGGCTTGAGTAGTGTACCCAGTCTATATTAGGGTAATTGAAGTCACCTAGTATGATGGTGTTTGGTGATACATTTATCCCCTCTAGTGTTTTCAGGAAGGCCATGTGAGGTTCCTGAGTTTGTGAGGGAGGCCTGTAACATGCTACAATTTGCAGAGCAGTCTTGCCTATGGTTAATTGCACCTGGATGGTTTCCGATGCATCGTGCGTTGCCACCAGTCTGGAGGTGTGGGTGTCCTTGATGAATATGGATACCCCCCCTCCTTTCTTGGTGTTTTCCGGATTTTGGGGCCGGAACATGATATGAGGTAAAACCTTGTAGTGCTGGGGTGCTCTCAGGAGCCTTGAACCAGGTTTCTGTCACAGCACAGACATCGATGTTCTCCATACTGAGAAGGGCCTCGAGTGCGTGCATTTTGAGATTTAGACTTCTGGCATTGAGCAGCATTACCCTTAGTTTTTTTCCTTTTTTGTGTTCTAGGGTGGTAGGTTTAGAATTTGAGCCTTGCCTAAAAAAGGCACTATGGGGGTGGCAAGAGCCTTTGCCAATATCCGAAATCCCAGGGGTGACAGGTGCAAGCCGTCCCTTGCGAAGCAGCGTGGCTTGTCCAGCATGTCATCCCAGGCAGACAGACATTGGATCCCCTTTGAATGACACCAGAGTTTAAGCCAATTGTTAAAGCTGATCATCTTATCTCTGTATTGTGGCATCATTCTTGGTGAAGGTAGGATACTGCTCAGGGTCAGGGTCATACCTGCCTGGGCTACATAATCAGAGAGCTCCTCAATGTCTCTTTTCATGTAGTCCAAGGAGGTACGTCTCAGGTCGTTTACACCAGCGTGGACAATGACTGAGTCGTATTTGTACCTGCTGTTGAGAGACCTGAGTGCATGCGTTATGTGGCGGATTCTAGCGCCCGACAGGCAGCTTACTGTGACCTTCTCCTTACTCAGTCTGGTGAGCGGACGTCAGTGTGTCTGACTATGGAGTCACCAATGACTAGTGTGTCTGGCATTGTGTTTGGCCTTAAGGGCTGTGACTGTTTGACACTCTGACTGTGTGGTCTATGTGTAGCAGGTGTTGTGTTCTGAGGTGGTGGTTGTTTGGGTGTCTGCTTTGGTGGCCTCTGCTGTTTTGGTAGATTTTGATCAGAGCCTCAGTATGTCTTTGTGTGTTTATGTGTATGATTTGAGGTTGAGATGGTACTATGTGAGACTGGGTGTATAGTGTGTGTGGTAACCTTTTCCTCCTGACTGGTCTTGCCAGTCCTATGTTGAGAGAGCTCAGCCTCCAGTTTGGCCGTATAGTTGCATCTCTCGCATGTATTTGTGTTTTGTGGGAGGAGGAGAGGGTTGTCTGTGTACATGAGGCAATTGTAACATTGCCTCAATATTTCCAGGTTCACCAGCTGAGCAGGAGAGGACACTAGCAACTGATCCCTCGACATGCTAGAAGGACTAGACAAAAAAACCTTAAAAGAGATTCCGGGAGACGTGGGTGACCGAGAAATGGGGGTTTGCCTTTTTGGGGTGCTATCTATAAGAGTGCCGTAGCAAGGTAATAAGTACTGTAGGAGCAAGTGCTAGGTTTAACAGATAGAGAATAGTCTACTTGGAGTCAAGTAGAGATGATCTTTTTAGTTATAGGATACGCTGATTAGATCAGTAGTATAGTTCTAGGAAGGTAGTTTTAAGGGAAAATTTGAAGAGTGGACTTTAGGTAGCCCGAATAGTTTAAACCTGTTTAACCGGCGCTGCCCTAGTGTGCAACAGTGGCAACTCCGCGCTAAATCGTGCCAAATCGCGCTAATGCGCGCTAAAGCGTGCTTTATAGCAGGGGGCTGGAAAAGACAGGAAATGACCCAAAATGACCAATAAACTACAAGTTACTGCCTTAAACCACTCCTCTGAGGACAAACAGGCAGCTCAGTACTCCCTACTCCCACTAGTGAGTAAAGAAACTACCCCTTGACCAAACAAGGAAAATGGAGAAAACAGGAACCAAGACAAAGCCCAGGGATCAGCAAAATCTGATCACTGGAACAAACTATTAGGAAAGTATGGAAAACAAGAGTATTTTTTTTGTTTTTTTTTCAAGTTTTTTTCAGATAGGCAGAAAATACAATAAATGCTGTGTTTTTCGACTAAATGCTATCAAAAGCTAGTACACTTGAGTGTATTAGCCTGTTGTTTAACTTTTAAGCAAAACTTAAACAAGCAAGTGCAATAAACAATTCAAGCTATTAAAAACAGTAAAAACAGGTAATAGCAGAATAAAACAGGCAGAAATAGCAATCGAAAGGCTTAAAAAGTGAAAATGCAGAAAAAAATACTTAGAATCTGGAAAGTTTGTCTTTTCTGGTCTCTGCTGCTCTAGGAACTCTGCTGGACACCACGAGGAGCTGTGCTGAGTTCTCTATAGCCAGAAAAGCCCGCCAAAGTGTGCTTTATAGCAGGGGGCTGGAAAAGACAGGAAATGACCCAAAATGGCCAATAAACTACAAGTTACTGCCTTAAACCACTCCTCTGAGGACAAACAGGCAGCTCAGTACTCCCTACTCCCACTAGTGAGTAAAGAAACTACCCTTGACCAAACAAGGAAAATGGAGAAAACAGGAACCAAGACAAAGCCCAGGGATCAGCAAAATCTGATCACTGGAACAAACTATTAGGAAAGTATGGAAAACAAGAGTATTTTTTTTGTTTTTTTTCAAGTTTTTTTTTCAGATAGGCAGAAAATACAATAAATGCTGTGTTTTTCGACTAAATGCTATCAAAAGCTAGTACACTTGAGTGTATTAGCCTGTTGTTTAACTTTTAAGCAAAACTTAAACAAGCAAGTGCAATAAACAATTCAAGCTATTAAAAACAGTAAAAACAGGTAATAGCAGAATAAAACAGGCAGAAATGTGTTTAAACGGGGTTTTCACCTTAAAGCTCCACTAACACTGGGAATTTGGACCAGCTACACTACCCTGGTTAACAAATATTAATTACTACATCATTAAATAAAATTAAAAAAAAATGTAAAACTGCTTTCCAATTTAAAAGCTAAATGGCCTGTCTTGGTATTGAAACCATGCACCTACTGCATGCCAAGCCGTGACTCTAACCACTAAGCTAATGGAGCTGTCCGAATATCAGCTATACATTTGTAAATAGCTTCTTCTGTAGCTGAAATTTAGAAAGCTCCATTACCTAATGGAATTGCCCAAATTTCAGCTGTACATTTGTATAAACTTCTTCTGTAGCTGATGTTCGGACAGCTCTGTTAGTTTAGTGCACTGCTGAGCAAGTCTTTGCCCCCTGAAAACCTACTCAGCTATACTTACACTTTCAGGAAAAATATGAAATAAAAAAATTAAACATTAATTTTAATGTAAACTGTTAACCTTCACATTATTAGATAAGTGTCCGGGGACACTTTCTTTCTTGTTTTAGTGCTGTAAAGCACTTTTACAATGCATGGGATGTGTTACAAATACTGTGACACACCCTCTACATGACGTGAGTTCACATTCCTAAGCCTCTCAACTGTACAGATTTTCGCATGATATCCAGATTTGTGCCTCATATTCTTGGTCCATTTGTCATGGGAGTGCTTTTTCCTGGCAAATCAATGACAAATCATTAAAGACTGCAGTTAGAAAATATTGATGGACATTTGAGTTTCACACATCGTACTCTTCAGAAAATCCATGCTAATGCAAGACCTGTCATTCTATCAACTTTCTAAGTTTGTAAAGGCAATATTTAGAAACTGTTCCGTGAGTGTCTGGTTTTATATTAGCATGCATTTTCTGAATGATATGAAGTCTGTGGGACTTCAATTCTCAGTGATTTGCCAGAAAACCAGTAATTTTATGGGGGACAGATCAAAACATCTGTACATTCTGCGAAAATCTGTGCAGTTGTGAGGTATGAATTTTTTTTTTATTTGTAAAGTGCCGTACGGCCCTTTCACAATGCAAGGGGTATATCACAATACCTCTCACATACCCCCTGCATTGGATTCAGTTCCCATTCATAATTTCAGTGTCTGCAGACACTGTTTTCTAATGTAAAGTGCCGTACAGCACTTTCTCAATGCAGGGGGTGTGTGACAGCACCTGTCACACACCCCCTGCATTGACTTCACTTGCCATTAAATATTTCAGTGTCCGCAGACCGTGTTTTTGTTTTGTAAAGTGCCGTACGGAACTTTGTCAGTGCAGGGGGCATGTTACAGATCTGCAGGCACTGTAACACACCCCCTAGCACTCATTCAGTATCTGTGTCCGAGGCTTCCTCTCAGTAGCGTGCCTTCATTAATATGTAAGGCGCACTGCAGAGAGGGGGATGCGGACATGGACACCATTCACCCTGCTATTCCTACATGGAGTTTACTGAATCCTGGGGCAAGTCTAAGATGCCTTCCCTGCTTAGTTTAGGAGAAGCATATCGATCTCAAGTGGTAATGAAAATCAAAAAAGAAGTAGCCAGAAATCAGGAAGCAACTGAATGTGCCAAATTATATATACATATATATATATATATATATAGGTCTACTGTTTTTGGTTGAAGTTTCAGTGCTTCGAACTTCACTTGTACGAACCCACTTGTTCGAAGTACTGAAACTTTGAAAACTGACTACGGAGATCACAATACAGCGTGGAATGGGAATATTCCCTTTTCTTTGCTGTAGTGCGATCTCGGAGTTGATATATTTAAGTAGGGGGGGTGTGGGGGACACAGCCCCCCACATTGGGGTGCATGGGGCTTGCCCCCTTGCAAAAAGCATGTTTTTGTTATATTTTCTTTATTTGTGAGGCGATCAGGCACCTAGACTTCAGCGAAAGTGCACTTTCATTGAAGTAGGGTTCTACTTTTCGTTTTCAGTTAAGTGACAATTCGTTGTAAAGTAGTACACCTATATCTATATATCTATATATCTATATATATATATATATATATATATATATATATATATATAGATATGTATGTGTATATATATATATATATATATATATATATATATATATATATATATATATATATATATATATATATATATATATATTAGGAGAATGATCATACCAGAAGGCAAGAAATAATGATCATACCAGAAGGCAAGAAATGTGGAAAAGGTATAAAAATCTGGATCTACTTGACTCCATCAAGATACTGCCAACACCCTGATCCTTTGTGACTTCAACTACCTCACCATAGACTGGGTGAACTATTCCTGTACTAATGCATTCTATGAAGGATTCCTTGACATAATCAGTTCTAATGCAGTAGACCAGCTCACCTTATCCACCACAAGGGGACATAACATTCTGGACTTGGATCTCACTAACGTGGGAGACCACGGCACTACTCCCATAGTATGTTCTTCCCTGGTGAGTTCAGATCATCGGACTGTCTCAGTCAAAGTTTCTATCCCCCCCACCCCCACCCCCACAGTAATTAAGTAAGAAACTTCTCAAAAGCTGACTACAACCTCCTAAAGGAGAGTATCTGTAGCTTCACACAACCACCACCCTCAGAGGATGCAGACAACTATGCTGAACAGTATGCCAATGCAGTATACAACCCCCCCTGTACAACTGCATGGACTCAGCCATACCCAGTTGAACTGAAACCTGCTTCTCAAAGAAACACAAACCTGTTTGGTGGAAATCCTCAATCAACAGGCTTTACAAGAAAAGGAGGAAACCGTTATCTAAGAGTAAAAAGGAGCATATTCCAAATTGGAAAAACTCCTTCCTTAAACTCAACAAGTAAAGTAGATCACTAGTGAAAGCCTCCAAAGCCAATTATGAATTGAAACTAACCTCTGAAGAAAAGGGAAACCACAAACCCTTCTTCAGTTATGTCAGAAACCTCCATGGCAAATCCCAGGTTTGTTCCAAATTAGTACTTAACAGTGTCACTTACAGCAGTCATGTTGACTTATCCAACCTCCTAGCAGATAGGTTCAGTGCACATTTCACCCCTCTGAACCTCCAAAGGCCCTTTTGACATCCCTAATACTTGTCCTGCACCTCAAATCTCTGCAGATCAAGTGCTAAAGGCCCTATCCAAGACAAGAACAGACTTCCATGGGACCTGATAGTATCACAGGCTGTATTCTGCACCATCTCCAGCAAGAATTGGATTCTCCATTGAGCACCATATTCAACCACAGCCTAAGTACAGGCTTCATTCCAGCAGAGTGGAGAACTGGCATTGTCATCTCCTTGCACAAAGGTGGTGCCACTACTGACCCTAGAAACTATCGCCCCATTAGCTTGAAAAGTCTGATCTGTAAAGCTATGGAGCATACTATTATGGACCTCATAAACAAGGACATAGGCAGTCTCCAAGCACTTGACCCCACGCAGTTTGGATTTGTCAAGGGTAGATCTTGCCTGTTTTACCTAGTTGACTACTTTGAGATTGTCACCAAGGCCCTGGATGAGGGAAAGTCCATGCATATAGCTTACCTTGACTTGCCCAAGGCCTTTGATACAATCCCCCACTTGGGCATCATCATAACGCTAACACAACTTAATGTAAATGTCCATTTCATCTGGTGGGTGGCCATTTGGCTCACTGACAAAACCCTCAAAGTCAAAATAGGTGCCTCTGCTTGCTATAGCACGTCACTAGTGGAGTTCCCCAGGGATCTGTCCTGGGACCTCTACTGTTTGGCATCTACTTCTCGGAGGTCCAGAAAAAAACAAAAGGCCTGTGACTGACCAAGTTTGTGGATGACTATAAGTTGTGTGCTGTCACTGACTCCGCAAATTATGTTAACATACTGCAAGAGGGTCTCACAGCAAGTAATAACTGGTGCCAATGTCATGGCCTCAAGCTAAACGCAAAAAAAGTATCATCATGCCATTCAGCAAAAACATGGCCCCTACTGATTACCACATCAACAGCAACCCCCTAAGCACACAACCTGCGGTGAGAGACCTGGGCACTCAGGTTGATAACCTCACATTCAACCACCATGTAGCGGCAGTAGTCAGAAAATCCTCTTACTTAGTTTATCTCATAAGTAAAGGGATTGCATCCAGAAAAAAAGGAGTTTACCTCTCTCTACTCCTCCCTCATTGCATCAATAATTGAGTACAGCACCCATTTGGTATGTACATCTCCAAACATCTGCACCAACAGGAAAGGCCACTGAAATACCTCACAAAGAGAATCCATGGCCTCCCAACACTAGGCCTATGTGGACAGGCTGAAATCACTATCACTTTGTTTGGTACTGTACAGATTGCTCAGGGGTGATCTGTGTCTCACCTACAAGGCAATCTCAGACCCGGCCATACTAGAGATGCTCATATCCCTACGTCTAACTCCTCGCACATTACCCACTCGAAAGGCCAGAATCTAATATGCGACATCAGCAAAACCTACTGGAGGAACATGTCTCCCAGAGGCTGCCCCATCTCTGGAATAGACTTCCCATACATGTCAAACGGAGTACCTTACTAAGCCTCTTCAAGCGCAACCTTGATGAGTGGATGGGAAACCACAAATTTGTCCCAGGGGTTCCACCTGCATCCCTCATTGACAGGGGCATCAGGTGCTGACTAAGGTTTCTTTTTGGGGATAAACACTTGGCTAGGCTTGTAAGGGCCCCAGGGACATTAGCCTAGTAACCTCCTGTGATCCTATGATTTTGTGACAAGTACAAACAAACTACTGGGACAACCTCATGTTGATCGGGGTTTGAGTCAGGAATGGTTAAGGAAAGGTAAATTTAAACCAAAAGATGAAAGTTTAATATTAGTGTCCCAGGACAGTAGATTTATGTACAGGTGGGTTTACAAAGTCTATCGAACATGTGGGAGAAAGAGACAACTGGAGGTTTTTTAACATGGACCTGGAAGCAGTTGCACATCTTGTTGCTGGGTGTGATATTTCAGTGGCAGAGGGTCTATGTACTGTAAGGCATTATAATGTGACAAGATTGTTGCATTAGGGATTGTGCAAACATAATATTGAAGTAACTGATGAGCACTGGAAACATGAGCCTCAAATCATTGTAGAGAATGATGAAGTTAATATCACCTGGGACCACACGTTACCAAGAGTTCAGAAAATTAATATGAGAAACACAAATACAGTTATCCATGAAAAGAAGACAAAAGTAGCATTGATCACTGGAATTGCGATACCCAGTGATTACAGTGTCTTACATATAAAGAGACACAAAATCATAAAATACCAGGTTTTGCAGGAGAAATAAGAGCAGTATGGAAGAAAGATACCAAGGTGGTTCCAGTAGAAGCTGGAGTAATGGGTCTCATAAAAAGCAATTTACAGTGATATTTAGATATGAAACCAATGCATATAACTTCATATGAACTGCAGGAGGAGTCAATTCAGGGCACAATGCTGGTGCTGCAAAACGCACTTTTGGCTAACATCAAAGATTGAAGCAATACTAATTTCATGAATTTTAATCATACCCTGACTTAGGAATGGGGTCCATTCCTGTCATGGTATTAGAAACCCAAAAGTCTTGGAGAAATTAAAAAAAAAAGCTATATACATGTAGTTTACAAAGTCTATTAAAAAAGCAGGAGAAATTAATAAAAGTAAGTTGTATAATACTCAGGTCACTCCAAGGCAAGTACAAATATGACTCAGTCATTGTCCATGCTGGTGTGAATGACCTGAGACGTACCTCCCTGGACTACATGAAAAGAGACATAGAGGAGCTCTCTGAGCATGTGGCCCAGGCCGGTATGACCCTGACCTTAAGTAGCATCTTACCCTCACCAAGAATGATGCCACAATATGAAGACAAGATGATCAATTTCAACAATTGGCTTAAGTATTGCTGTCATTCAAAGGGGATCCAGTGCCTGTCAGCCTGGGATGACATGCTCAACAAGCCACGATGCTTCGTTAGGGATGGCTTGCACCTGTCACCCCTGGGCTTTTGGATATTGGCAAAGGATCATGCTACCCCCATAGTGCCTTTTTTAGGCAAGGCTCAAAAGACAAACCCACCTCCATAGGTATCACAAGGGATAAGAAACTAAGAGTAATGCTACTCAACGCCAGAAGTCTAAACCTCAAGATGCACGCACTCGAAACTCTCCTTAGCATGGAGAACATCGGTATCTGTGCAGTAACAGAAACCTGGTTCAAGGCTCCCGAGAGCACCCAAGCACTACCAGGTTATACCTCATACCATGCTTTTCGGCCCCAAAACTTGGATCGAACCACAAAAGGAGGGGGAGTATCAATATTTGTCAAAGATACCCACACCTCCAGGTTGGTGGCACAGCACAAAGCATCAGAGACTATCCATGTGCAACTAACAGTGGGTAAAACTGCCTTCCAGTTTATAGCCTGCTACAGACCACCCTCCCAAACCCAGGAACCCCACTTGGCCTTCATGAGAACACTGGAAAATATGAAGGTCTCTCCAAACACCATTATATTGGGCAACTTCAACTACCCAAACATAGACTGGGAGCATTACTCTAGCTCCAACACCCTAGCCCAAAGGTTCCTAGAATTTATAAACTCAAATGCTATGGAACAACTTGTTACCACTCCCACAAGAGGGGAAAACATACTGGACCTGATCATCACCAACATGGGGACTCTATGCACCAGACCAGAAGTGTATCCCTCACTGGTAAGATCAGACCATAAACTAATCTCACTGGATATTCACATCCCGACCCCACCTCCTGCCCAGAAAACCACAGTGAAAAACCGAGGTGGAATCCTTCGAAGCCCCAGGCCTGTGGAAAATACGGCCCTGACCGCGGAATCCTTTATAAATGCATTCTATGAACACCTTCAGGAATGCATGGATCATGCAATCCCAAATAAAACCAAGACCCAATCCTCCAAAGGCAGATGTCCTGTCTGGTGGACCCCAGCCATAAACAAACTATACAATAGAAGGAGGAAGCTACTAAATGATAGAGCAAAATCCCAAAAAGGGAAGGCATCTCTGATCAGTATTAGCAAAAAACTACGGGCACTCATAAAGTCGTCTAAGGCCAGCTTCAAGAGAAAAATTGCACAGGACACTAAGGATAATCACAAGGCTTTCTTTAGTTATGTTAGGAACCTGGGTGGGAATTCCCAGATATGCTCAGAATTAGTCCAAAATGACAAAAAATACACCAAACCCACAGACATTGCCAACATCCTAGCTGACAGGTTCAGCGCAAACCCTCCCCCTCCCCACCAAAAGGGCAAATATCTATCTCAGCAGAGTGCTGCCCCCCTGACATCTCAGATGCTCAGGTGAGAGCCGCCCTCTCCAAAGCAAAAAACACAGCATCAGTGGGACCAGATGGTGTCCCGGGCTGCGTCCTAGATGAACTCCAAGAAGAGCTAAACCCAAACATAAAACTACTGTTCAATCTCAGCCTTACTACAGGATATGTACCCAAAGAGTGGCGTACAGCAACAGTGGTCCCTCTCCACAAAGGTGGTGCCTCAACGGATCCTGGAAACTATCGCCCCATAAGCCTGACTAGCTTGGTCTGCAAAGCTATGGAAAGGATCATCATGGACCTCATAAATAAAGATATTGGGGACATACAGACACTGGATCCTACCCATTTCGGCTTTGTTAAGGGCAGATCCTGCCTCTTAAACCTGGTTGATTTCTTTGAAACAGTCACCAAGGCCATTGATGAGGAGAAGGTGGTCCACACAGCCTACCTGGACCTCTCAAAAGCCTTCGATACAATACCCCACTCGGGCATTATAGATAAGCTTACCAGCTTAAATATAAACACCTATGTCACTAGATGGGTTGCAAACTGGCTCAAGGACAGAACCCACATGGTTAGAATTGCTGGAGCCATGTCAGACTCCAAACAGTTACAAGTGGCGTCCCACAAGGCTCAGTCCTGGGACCTCTCTTGTTCAGTATATATTTCTCGGAGGTACAGGCCAACACGAAAGGACTGTGGCTGACCAAGTTCGCAGATGACTGCAAACTGGGCACCATAATCGACTCTCCAGCCGACACAAGCATCCTCCAAAAGGGCCTCATAGAAACAGACAACTGGTGCCAGAGCCATGGCCTCAAACTAAACGCCAAAAAGTGTTTAGTCATCCCCTTTGGCAAAAACAAAGTGCTCACAAATTACCACATAGGTGGTAATCCATTAAGTACAGAAGAAGTAATTAGGGACCTGGGGACCCAAGTTGATAGCAGTCTCTCATTTGACAACCACGTGGCCGAAGTGGTTAGAAAAACATTTTATATAGCCCACCTAATCATGAAGGGATTCACATCTAGATCAGGGGAGGTCATCGTGCCTCTTTACTCATCCCTCATCAGGCCCATAATTGAGTACAATGTCCCTTTTGGGATGTACCTTACCAGACACATGCAGCAACTGGAAAGACCTCAAAAGTACCTCACCAAGAGGATCAAAGGGCTCAAACAGATGCCATATGCTGCCCGGTTAAAGAAACTCCAGCTCTACTCGGTGGCATACCGCCTGTTCAGGGGCAATCTGTGCCTGACGTATAAAGCCATGTCCAACCCGGAATTAATGGACATGCTGCACCTCAGAAAATCCAAATCCCATCGAGCTACGCGCTCAAGAGACTTGAACCTCAGCACTGAAATAAATAGGATATGCTGGAGGGACAGATTCATCACCCAGAGGCTCCCTTCACTCTGGAATAAAATCCCAGTCCAGGTTAGGCAGAGTCCCTCATTGACTCTCTTCAAGAGGAATCTTAATGAGTGGATGGGAGATCATAGGTTTAACCCGGGTATCACTTCTGTGTCACTGTTAGACAGAGGCACAGTATACTAACCTCGAAAAATGGCATAGCAAAATTAATTTAAAATGGGTGGCGAAAGCCAAACACATTCTCGCTAGGCTTATAAATGCCCTAGGGCAGATAGCCTAGTATAAACCTATGAACCTATGAACCTAATACAGAACTAGAAACAGTTGCATATGTCATCACTGGTTTCAGTCCTCCTATTCATCGGTTGCAGTATTCTTCACATGAGGGAGTTGCCTGCCAAGGTGACCCAACGTCAGCCAGTGTACCAACATCTTTTACTACCATGAGATACACAGTACATCTGTCATAGGCTGCTATAGGATGTAGGCCATAAAAGTGATGTACGTGCACTTACCATCCTCAGAATTTCTTTGCTGCCAGTCAGATCGCTAGTCCCTGATGTCACTCTGTTACTGGAATTGTTTTCTTCAATAAAGATAAGTGCCCCATTGGGGAAACTTTTTGTCTTTTGCTACTGTTTTCTCTTGGTTAAGGGTTAATGTCATCCAAGAAAGGGAAGTGTGAGTGTGGAATGCAGATTCTACACAAGGACAGCCACTCCCAGTGCCCTTTTTTATTTTAGCCTCCACCACGACCATAAAAACTGCTTGATTTACCAATCGTTCGTGCCTAAAACCCTTCGTGGCCATCTTTCAGCCATCACTATTTTCTTGGAGAGCCAACATCTGGAAGTTTTAGCTAAAAGCACAATGGAAGGTTCCTCAGACCTGAGTACCGAGCCTAGTAGGAAGAAGGCCAAAAGACTTGGGCCTGAAACAGAAGCTGCACCTGTCCATGCAGACGTCTCTCCCAAGGCACATGATAGCCCGCAGACATGCTCCGTTGCAGATCCGGATCCACAGGGCAAGCTAGTTTGAAGGCCACCTTAGAACCAGATCCCAGCACATCCAAACAGGCCTCACAGACATCAGATCCTGATGTCCAGGGGCACCAAGGCTCATCGTGTTATAAGGCCCTGGAGGAATCACTCAGGTTGTAGTGAGGGAGGGTGTTGAATCGAATTTGGTAGAGTGTAGGCCTACGTCTGATCCTCCCTCTTTGCACTGGATGGACAGTTCCACAAAGAAAAAGAAGAAAATCAAACATTCCTCTCCTTCCCCAGACCTTCAGAAAGAGTGGCACAATTTTGCCCAGGGCCTGTTCAATACCTTCATGGCATTGAGACCTATCTCCAGCCCATCTCCCCTGGCCCACTTCCCCCCAAAATAGGGTCAGAGCATAAGTCACCAGAGGAAGATTCTTCCTCTGATGAGGACAGTGACTGCTTAGATTACTCTTCTCATATCCCTTCCCCCTTGGACTATGCTTCCCCAGAGGAAGACTCCAGTGGGACAGAATCCCCTTTGGAGGAGATGAGAGATCACTTTAAATGGGGCATCTCACAAATGCCTGTGGTGCAAAAGAGATACTAAGAGCTCCTTCAGGTGTAGACCCCTAGTCCTTCTGCTATACCACCAGTTATTCCTGCCTTTTTGGATGCCTTCGCATCCCATGTCCCTACACCCTGACTCACAGCCTTTGGATCTTAAGAACCCAGGTAGATAATATAAATTGCTTCAGGACTGTAATTTCCTTTTTAAAGCCCCTGTGGCAGGCCCCTCTGTTATCTCTGCAGCCTATGTTAAAGCCTGCAGATCTCTAAAGTCCACTTCTCGTCTTCCCTCGGCCAAGGACAGTAGGCCGTGTGAGAGGCTGTGAAAGAAAATGTACACCTCAGCAACTTTAGCCTTCAGGGCTCTGAATTACCAGACCTACATGACTAAGGACACCATGCATTCTAGACCTTTCATTTATCCACACCTTCCTAAAAGTTCCTTCCTTCAAAATGCTAACTATTTAGACCCTCTTCCCTCTGATCCTCCCTCATGCCTTTCTGGCATCTATAGACATCAAAGATGCTTACCTTCATATTCCCATTCACCCCAAATTCAGGAAATTTCTGTGATTCTCTGTGTGATCCTGGCACTTTCAATTATCTGCCTTTCGTTTTGGGCTTTCTACAGCCCCTAAAATCTTAACAAAATGGCTAGCACTGGTGATCTCTTTCTGCGGACTCTAAGGCATTCAGACCTTCCCTTACCTGGACGATCTCCTGTTCCAAGCCAACACCCCAGAGGAACTGAGGAACAACCTCCACTCAGCCATGGCCATTTTGCAACACCTAGGATTCACCATCAACTTCAACAAATCTATCCTCGTCCCATGACAAGATCATGTCTTTCTAGGGTGCAGATTCCAAACAGACAAAATGATAGCATCTCTTCCACCCCAAAAGGCTCAGGAGCTCTGTCTTGTCTTCTCAAGGACCCTTCCCCTAAAACATTTGTCTACAAGACAGTTTCTCAGAATCCTAGGATTGATGGCCTCTTCCATCCCTGTGGTACCCCTGGCAAGGCTGTACATGAGGAAATTCCAATGGTTCATGAAATCATTGTCAACTCAACATGCCCATCCACTGGAATTTCCTATCCTACTACTACCTTATTTCAAGAATGAGTTCCAGTGTTGGATACAGTAACTGTCCATAAATCCAGGACTCCCTATTGACCCATTGCCCCCAGCTCAGGACCTGTACACAGATGTTTCGGATACAGGTTGGGGAGCAGCTCTGGGCCCACACATGGTTCAAGGACAATGGACCCCTTCCCAGGGAAAGGACCAGATAAATGTAAAGGAGATGAATGCACTGATCCTAGCCTTACAGTCCTTCCGGGCCCTCCTAAGGCCAGGACAGCTGTGAATATACACACACAATATGACTCTTTTGTGGTATGTAAACAAGCATGGGAGGACAAGATCCTACCTCCTATGCAGATTAGCCTTACAAGTTTGGGAACCAGCACACCAACTTCAAATAACTCTTCAGGTGGTCTACATCACTTCCAAACAAACTCTGTGGCAGACGCACTTAGCAGATCCACAATACAGGCCTATGAATGGATGCTTCACAAGGATGTTCCTGGACATAGTCCACCAGTGGGGTATTCCTCAAATAGATTTGTTTGCCACCCCTCTGAACAAACAACTTCCAACATTTTGTGCCAGAGAACCACATCCTCAGGCATGGAAAGTGGACCCCCTATCAATTCCATGGAAGGGGAAGTTTCTTTATGCATTCCCTCCCTTTCCATTCATTCCAGAAGTCCTGCTGAAGATTCAAAAGACAGACCAAAAATCTTGCTGGCAACTTCCTATTGGCCAATATCTTATCAAGATTAGCTTTCTTGCTTTTCTTTTCCATGTTTCTTGTATCTCCATGTCTCCCCTACTTCCTTATTACTTATATACATAAACTAGAGACACTATTACTGTATCTCTTTAACTCACATTTGTCTTCTTTCTCTAAGCACCCTTCCTGTTTATTAGGTGTATTTATGGTCCCAAATGATTCTTAAGCAGTCTTCTAATTTATCTTTCTTTGATGGCTCTGCTATGTAATAAGCCATTGTAGTGTAGCTTTTGATTGCTATTAAGACTGATTCCCAACAGTGTACCATTTTTATCTAATGTAACAGTCTGATGTACTATAAGCGAGTAGTGTTGCCACGTCAGAGCAAGATGTTCATGATTTGGATTCTTGGCTGTGTTGCCTTCTGTGTGGAGACTATATTTCCTCCCTGTGTCCTGTGGATTTTATTCATGTACTATATTGTTCTTCCAAATGCATACTCTAGGTCAGCTGTCATTCTCCTATTTCCCCATAGGTGTGTTTGCATGAGTAAGATTGTGTGTTCTTTAACAGTATGGATGTCCTTCAAGGATGCATCTGCAGTCATAACATATGGGTTGTCCTGCCTCAGGCAGCCCTTCGGTTGGCCGGATTCCAAAGTCTGGGTCTGGCCTCGGGTGATGTCGCACTTTCCCCGACGTCAGAGCGTCTGGGGTATAAAAGCATCAGCCGACGCCATTTTCCTCAGTCTTTCTTGCCGCGTGGTGCCCGAAGCAGAAGCAGTTCGCAAGTGCTGGTCGGCCAGCTCCTGTGATTCAGCTACCGAAGACTTCGAAAAAGCTAAGTACCCCTTTGGGGACTCTTTCTTGCCTCAGCCGATATCAGATAAAGTAAATAATTGTTTAACTTGTGGGAAACAAATACCTCATAAGGATTTCCACTCTTACTGCCTCCCTTGCTTAGGCCCAGACCACGACATCTCGGCTTGCTCTGCCTGTGCTTCCTTCAACCAACGAACTCTTAGACGTCGGTCGGAGTTTGCAGAGGAATTTTTTGGGGCTAATTTTGCATATAAGATGCCGTCGGAGACTCCGACTTCGCATGTGGTTAAAAAACGGAAGGACAAGGACCGACCCTCGCGGTCCGCGGTTTCGGCTGAAACCACGGTCAGGCCTACCGCGAGTGTCTCGGTTTCGGCTGAAACAGAGTCCTCGGTGCTTCCTACTACCGAATCCATTCAATCGACTACCTTGGCCGCGGAGGCTCTGGCTGAGTCAGTTATTGAATTACCTACGGAAACCGGTGTCCAGGACATGTCCGACACCATTCCTTTAGACAAGTCTACTCCTGCACGTGGTGCAGCCAGACCCCCTGCATCCATGTCCATTAAGGCCTTCTCCAGGGCTAAAGCTGCCAGACTTGCCAAAACTTTGCCTCCCAGGACTACCTCTCAGAGGCCTTCTACAGACACTCAGATTCTCAGCCTAGCAGAGGATCTTATCTCTTTAATTAGAGGTTCTCAACCTCACCCGGACAGGGGCTCTCTTCCACCACCAGACAAAAGGCATAGGGTTGAGCCCTCTGACCCCCACTCTTCAGATGAGTCTATGGATGAATCTGTGTTGTCAGAGCACCAGCAGGAGGCTTATTCGGCCTACGAGGATTCTGATGCTGAACAATCTATTCCTTCGGCCTCCCCTCCTGAAGAGTTTTCTTTTGGTGAGACACTGCACTCCATGAGAGAACATTTTCAATGGCAGGGCTAGGAATTTTCTGATTCTAGAAAGAGATTAAGGACCTTTTTACATTTACCTCAGTATAGGCCTTTAGCTATACCTCCTGTTTTGAATGTTATTGATGATGTGTACTCTGATGCTAGTACAGCCCCTGATTCTCTCCCTCCGGCTCCTGCCAAACCTGATAGGTACTACAGGGTCCCAGATTCTCATCTACACCTGTACAAGGCCCACTCTGCAGACCCAGAAACTATTTCCCAGGGCCCAAAAGGGGTTGCAACTGCCACTGCTAAAAATCCTCTTCCTTCTGAAAGGGAGTCTAGAGCTTTAGAGAGATGGGGAAAGAAAGTTTATACTTCTGCAACTCTTTCCATGAGGGCATTAAATTGTCAATTTCATATGATTCAGTACCAAGAGTATTCGTTAGATGAATTGTACAAGAAACTCTCCTCCTCTGAACCCCTTGACCGTAAATCACTTCAGGATCTGGTACATAACTCACAGCAGGTTAGTAACCATTTTTTGCAGTGTGGTTATGATGCACTGGAAGCTTCATGTAGGTCAGCTATGACAGGGGCAGTTATACGAAGGCATGCCTGGTTGAAGGAACAATCTCTACCGGACCATGTTAAAGCTAAGCTCCTGGATGCTCCAATGGAAAAACAAAAATTATTTGGTTCCACGGCTCAGGAGGTCTTAAAGAAGTTTGAAGAAAAGGCAAAATCTGTGCAAACAGTCAAGGACTTGCTGCAGGTACAACCACTGAGATTCAGCAGAAATTGGCCTACTAAGAATTGGTCCTTTCCGGACTCAGACAAATCCCAGAGAGGCAGGAACAGGCAAGCCAGAGGCTCCTACAGAGGCAGTCAGTGGCAGCCCCCCAACCAGAGAGGTAGTGCAGGAACAACAACAACTACTGCTGCTCCACAACAGACTCAATGACTTAATTTTGACTCCACCGACCAGGGCTCAATTAAAAGCACCTTTGGGCGGAAAGCTTTCTTTATTTTCAAAAAATTGGCATTACATTACAAGGGACTCATGGACACTGCAAATAATAGACAAAGGATACAGGTTCCATTTCCACACATTGCCAAAAGGAAAAGGAATGCCAAACCTGCCACCAAATCAGAGGGCAGAGGCTTTGAAGCAAATCACCAAATTAATACAAATGAAAGCCATAGAAAAGGTACCTCTTTCAGAACAAGGCCAAGGATTTTACTCCAGATTATTCCTTGTTCCAAGAAAAGAAAATCAATGGAGGCCTATTTTCGACCTGTCCGCACTAAATACTTACCTCATTGTGCCAAAATTCAAGATGCTGACCCTACAGCAGCTTCTTCCCATGCTGGGCAAGGAGTCTTGGCTGGTGACTCTAGATCTCAAGGAGGCATACCTGCATGTCCCTATTCGACAAAGTTGCAGAAAACACCTCAAATTTCTTGCAGGATCAGAGCATTATCAGTTCTCATCATTGCCATTTGGCTTATCTACTGCACCCAGAGTATTCGCGAAATGCCTGGCATCAGTAATTGCACATTGCAGACTTCAGGGGATTCAAATCTACCCATATCTGGACGACTGCCTGATACAAGCGGACAACAAGGAAAATTTGTTAAAGGACTTGGACTATGCCATCCAACTATTACAGGCCTTGGGATACACAGTCAACATCCAAAAATCAAGACTTGTTCCATCCCAAAGAATAACCTTTTTGTGGGCAGATCTAGACACAACCACCCAAATGGCCTTTCTCACAGAAGAAAAACAAAAACAACTTCCAGATTACTTCAAGAATCTGACAAGACAAACTCAGCTGACTGCAAGGAAAATCCTGCAGGCCCTGGGTTACATGGCATCCTGTATAATTCTAATTCCACAAGCCAGGCTGCATATGAGAAAATTGCAATGGTACCCAAGGAGTGTATGGACTCGACACAGTCACAGCTTAGAAATGTTGATTCCACTCATCCCTTGCCTTCAAAAGGAATTTCTGTGGTGGTCTCAAGCCTGCCAGTCCAACAGAGAGGGTTGCCTTTCAACAAACCAAAAGCAAACCAAACCATCACCACGGACGCCTCAGACCGAGGTTGGGGAGCACACATGGAGGACAAATATATCCAAGGGCTATGGTCTCAAGGACAGCTACGCATGCACATAAACCAAAAGGAGATGCTGGCAGTGATACACGCAATCGAGGCCTTCAAACCTTTCCTTCAACAGGGCCACCTGCTAATAAGGACAGACAACACCACAGTTTTGTGGTACATAAACAAGCAAGGAGGCACGCATTCCTACCCTCTATGCAGACTGGCTATGAATCTATGGGAACTTTGCTTGAAACTCAATATACAACTACAGTCCCAGTTCGTGCCAGGGAAAGACAATACTCTTGCAGACAACTTAAGCAGAACTACCATGGATGCACACGAATGGATGCTGCACCCAGACATCTTCTTACTCATAACACAAACATGGGGAAGGTCGGAGATAGATCTGTTCGCCTCACCCCACAATCATCAACTGAAATTTTTTTGCTCAGGGACATACCACCCACAAGCATGGAAGGTGGACTCTCTTTCTTTCAGCTGGAAAGCTCAAAGTCTATGCTTTCCCACCACTCCCATTAATGTTCAAGGTTTTACTGAAGATCAGGGCAGAACAGCCAAGAGTGATTCTGATAGCTCCAGACTGGCCAAGGCAGCACTGGTACCCACTGTTGAAGAGTTTATCACAGACGAAACCGTGGCCTCTCCCCCTATGGCCACTTCTTCTGATGCAGAACAATTTCAAGATCCTGCATCCCAACCTAAAAACCTTGCAACTGACTGCCTGGAGAATACCATGACTCCTACTCAAAACAGCTTATCCCAGAGGGTAAAGGACATTATTATGGAAGCTCGCCGTCCCTCCACAAGGAAGGCATACTCGGCAAAATGGAAAAGATTTCTCATTTGGAACACAACAAAAGGCCTAGATGTGTCAGTGATGAGCATGGCACACATACTGGAATACTTAGCAGAATTGTTCCACAATGGCCTGTCTTATTCTTACATTAAGATACATGCCTCAGCAATTTCAGCAGAATACAATGTAAATCCACCTGTCTACTCGCATCCTCTCTTAAGACGATTTCTCAGAGGAATCAAAAACATCAATCCTCCAAGGAGACCACCTTTACCTACTTGGGACCTTAATTTTGTGCTGGAAAAACTAACACTTCCTCAATTTGAACCAGCAGCATCGGCGGATCCACAGTTTCTGTCTTGGAAAACTGCATTTCTTCTGGCCATAACTTCAGCAAGAAGAGTATCTGAGTTACAAGCTTTAATGGCAGTGCAGCCATTTCTTATTTTTCATCAAGACAGAGTTTCATTAAGAACCAATCCTACTTTTATGCCAAAGGTGGTATCTAGGGTATCCTTGAATCAAGCAATTCACTTGCCTACATTCTTCCCAAATCCACAAAATAAAGGGGAGAAACTTCTACACACTCTGGATATACACAGACAATTACGCTACTATTTGGACAGAACTAAAAGTTACAGAAAGACTGACCAATTGTTTGTAGCATATGCTGCTGGGGCACAAGGAAAAGCAATTTCCAAACAGACAATTTCAAAATGGATAGGAAATTGCATTCGCTTTTGCTACTCCTTTCATGGAAAGACTGTTCCTGTGAATATTAGGCCTCATTCCACGAGAACCACAGCCACCACTACAGCCTTCCTAAGAGGGGTGGCTACCAAGGACATTTTAGAAGCTGCTACATGGAGCTCCGTGCATACATTTGCCAAGCATTACAATTTACCTTTATATTCCAGATCCAGAGCAGGTTTTGCTACAGCAGTCCTGCAGGGTATCTTAACTACACCATCCTTTTCTTAGTACCTCCACCCCCAGATTGGCTATGGTATTCTACCCATATGTTATGACTGCAGATGCATCCTTGAAGGACATAGTACAGTTTTGTACCTACCATAAATGTAGATGTCTGATAGGTATGCATCTGCAGTCAGGTTTACCCTCCCTCCTTCCCCTCTGTGGTATTCCTAGGGTGCTTACCCCTCCATTAGCTAGCTGGGGGAATCTGTTATGGTGTATTTGTTTTGTATATTTATATATATGTATATATTTTTGCATTATGTTTGGAATTTTTTGGCATTTTTATCCAAATTTAGCCTTCATAGAGGGCACCTGGCATCTGGGGCAAGAAAAACTAAGGAAAATGGCATCGGCTGATGCTTTTATACCCTAGATGCTCTGACATCGGGGAAAGTGTGACATCAGCCGAGGCCAGACCCAGACTTTGGAATCCGGCCGACCGAAGGGCTGCCTGAGGCAGGACAACCCATATGTTATGACTGCAGATGCATACCTATCGGACATCTACATTTATGGTAGGTACAAAACTGTACTTTCTCTTTCCAGGATGTTCTTCAGTGTTTTGTGCCTATAAATTGCTAGAGAAGACTCCAGTCTGCCCATAACTCTGTAAGGATAAAGCAGCTGTGCCAGGGTGTGTATGTATGGGTATTGAAGAATTATATACTGCCTTCTGTTTGTTTCTTGCTGTTACTTGCATTTACATGCATGCATACCAAAGTATATTTAACTATTTATTGTGACCAACTAGTCTTATTACTGTATTGTACTAAGAAAATACATCGAGACAAACTGCTTCAGTTAATATGCATTTTACTATTACATTTTCCTTTCTGATCCACAAGCATGCAACACAGATGCTGTCAGCTCTCTATGGCAAATTCCCAAAGTTTGTTTAAACACACTCATATTTATACCAAAAAGTCTGATATTTTTCCTCAGTCTGATGTATTACAGTCTTCCTTTGTATAACTTCGTTGTTCTTTTAATTTATGATTTGTCCTTGATTCTTTCAAGTTTGGTGGTCCGTGGAAACTCAGTTATCTGAAACGTGTCATTCCAGCACTATCTGAAACTTATAAAATCGAAACAGAACCCACGGAAAGGAGAATCAGCCAACAAAAAATAGTGATGAATAAAAACGAAGACTTTTATTTAACCACAAAACCAAGTAAATCAAGCGCTTTCGCCTGGTTAATACCAGGCTTTTTCAAGATAAAAAGGAAACAGTGAAACGTGGATTTAAATATAACACTTGTAGTCACATGATACCTTGATTAGTTTATCTAATAAGCAGTTAAAAAGACATCATTTAAAAATATTTATAAACATTTGAGAACATTTTTTAAAAATGTATATTAAAGGTTCCTTATTGAATAAAAATCTTACATAATGTATAAAAAATTAAATGAACTTGTAAATATTAAAATTAACTGTAAATATTTATAATAAAATAAATATAATAAGATAAATATATGCTTATGACACCTGTTGAAGTTGTTTTAAACCTATAATTTATTTTTGGTTATAACCTAGCCTTCCTAAGCCTGAGCACACTAGTGATGTTGATGTTCTCATTCAAGCCAGGGGGCCTTGCAGAATTCAATCTAAGTTGCCATAGGAGCTCTCTATACTCAAGACGTGTCTCCCAATCCCCCCCCCCGGCATCAGAAATACTTTTCCACTATCTGAAACTTGATGTTCCGACTTTATCTTGCTTGATGTTACATCTCTTTACTTCATTGATGTCCTTCCAGCTGCCATCTGTGCAATTATATTTACAGACTTTGTTTCTCAATAACATACTCCTTTACATGGATGCCAATATGTAATCAAGCTATGCCAGCACACATACTGCTTTCTATTTTTCAGCATTTTATACTATTCCTAAATTAACCCTTTACATTTCATATAATTCTTGCAGCTTTTTATTCAAGCCAATAATCATGCTAGTGAAAAGACAGTGAACTATTATCCTTTCATGTATAAACAGGGGTCTACTTCAGATTGCAGACATTTCAAAATGCTGACAACCATATGGTCGACAGTTTGAAACGGTGACAGCCTGAAATAGTAGTGCAAACTACTAAAAACAGTGTTGGGCAGGGGGGCAAGCCCTCCTGCACCCCCCACACCCCTCACTAAAATATTCTCACTCCGAGATCTCACTACAGTGCAGGAAAGGAGAATCTCCCAGTTCCACACTGTAGCGGGATCTCCGCTATCATTTGTCGGCCTTTCAAATGTTTGTTCATATGGTGTCGGCCATATGGGTGTCGAACATTTGAAATTTCGATCAAATGAAGGGCTCCCATAAACAGATATATGCAGATACATTTATGAACCATATTTATATTTTAATATTAAAGGAGACTCAACCTTAGGTTAAGGAGATGGAGCTCCAATTACATGGGAATGATATGCATTTTGTATTAGTTTTCTGGATGGCACCCCATACGGAGCTAATTTTGGGAGCTTTTGTTTTCCAAAGGCATGCTGTATTTAGCCATCTCCAGTTCATTTTATGTGATCAAGTCACTTATGAGATGCTTACAGCAAAATTATGTTGTCTTGACATCATCGTTAGAGATGTCTCTGAGGTTCAAGATTCTCTGATGTAAGAGTTATGATGTTTGCTTTTGGTTAGTAACAAAGTTGTTTTATAATATTTGAGTTTTGTTGATGTCTGTAGTACCAGTAATTCTGCCATAGGAGGATACCGTTCAAAAGGATATGCAGTTATTTTATGTGTTAAATAGGAATGATTTATATTCTTCACTGACAGTTGTGAAGGTGTTCTGTCGTGGTTTTCAGTTCTGAGTTGGATGCTTACTTGTTGGTTTATTAAAGCATGTTTTGCTTGTTTTGATGATAAATGTTTAGTGGCTCTATTCATATTTATGCTGTTTCAGTGATTTTGTTATTTTGTGTTTCATTTTCTTTTGATCGTTTTACTCGTATAGACCTGCTATATAAATATGCCATATGAATACATGCATACATATAGACTTACACACACACATATGCATACATGTATATGCACTGTAGTAAATACCTTATTTTATGTACCCTTTGTTGACCAGGTTAGTCCCAATAGGCCAATAGCTGCATTCCGTGGAAAATCCAAGGTGGCAGTCATACTGAATAGGTAAGATTTTCCTTAGACACAAGGGAACTTAGCCTACTCATTTTGATAAATACCATGGGATATTGTACATCCATCAGACCTACAAGCAGCTCAGGCCGATGGGACCTCTATTTACTATCTCATTCAAAGGACTGTGCACTAATGCCCTAATGTTGTGCAGTGGTGTCTGTAATGGAAAATAAATCCAGTCATCTGGGGTGGAAATAGAACCCACAGCTTTCTCATCTTCCAGCAGTAAAGGTGAGTGCTCTGCAACTGTTCAACTACTAACATTGTAAACTACACTGGAGACAGAAGTATCTGTTTGTAGTGCAGTTTATTTAAAGTGTAGATCAGAATAAAGTTCCTTCTTCGAAAGAAAATGAAAGTAAACAGACAAAAATTAAGCATACTTCCTGCAAAAAATAAATTTAGGATTTTCTTTTAGTTCTTAATTATGGCAGTTTGGTCAAGCTGACCCACAACTGTTACTTCACAACAAGTCCATAAGTAACCTCTTGGTACTACACAGGTAAATTCCAGGAAAGTTTCTGGAATTCCACAGGTAAATTGCAGGAAAGTTTCTGGTATTCCACAGGTAAATTCCAGGAAAGTTTCTGGAATTCCACAGGTAAATTGCAGGAAAGTTTCTGGCATTCCACAGGTAAATTGCAGGAAAGTTTCTGGCATTCTACAGGTAAATTCCAGGAAAGTTTCTGGTGTTCCACAAATAAGCTCACACATTTTACTTCAGCAAGTGTTTCAAAATTAACCTCTGCTCTCCTAATTTATACAATGATGGTATATATACACCATCACTGGGTTTATACATTATGTGGTGTATACAAACCACCATAAAACAGCATTTTTAACCTTTTTGACTAACCACTATCTCATAAAAAGCCCTTCCCGGCATAGAATCCATGATTATATAGGGAATGACACCGGATGTGAAACCAGGATAACCTATCTGCATTCAAGTGGCTAGTGCCAGACCTGTGTCAGTGTAACAAAATGGCTGTAATACATTGTTTCTATTCAACTTTGTCAACACCCTGTTTGTACAACCACAGTAGGAGTGCATGGTCAGTTACCAGAGTGAAGCTGCAGTCTAATAAGTAATGCTGTAGGGACTTAAGTGCCCTCTTAATACTCAGACATTCCTACTCTGTTGCAAAGTATCTTTTTCCTCAAAGATACTTAACTTTCTCCTTTAGTAGTACAGTAGGTACGTCTTGTAGATCAGAGTGTGTGGTGTAACTTTAAGAAGTTTTCCTATAAGTGGGCATGTGCTTGTAAGTACTGAGCATGTGCAGGCAGCAGAGCCATTTTGAGTGAGCAGACAGAGTGTAAGCATGTATGAATGAAGTACTCAGTCAGTTTATTAGTTCGTTTAAGTTTGTTTCCAATCCTCCATCCTGATGTGCTTGTAATAAAACTACTTAAATGCACACCCGGCCTCTTCGTCTTCTTAATCTACACAAGACGAGTGATACTTTTCACCATCTACTTTCTGAGATATCACAGCATCTAACTCAATGTGAGATGCATCAGTGTATACAACAAAAAAATTACTAAAGTCAGCGGAGGCCCGGGGAGAAAAGCTCCACAGTTAAAATAAACAGACAGTAGTTACTTTGGATTACATAGCGATTAACAATTTGCATAGCAATTACTTACAACATATTTACAGATGAAGAACATAGTACATCAGTAGGCAACTAGAATCTTTATCTGTGAAGTACATAACAGATATTAACAAATGTTACAAGAAGAAGTTCCTGCTGTATAATAAGTACTGGCTTATGAGTATCTGAGCTTGCTACAATGAAGGTAGTTAGTGGAGTTGAAAGAAAGGTAGTGGTTGGATGGGGAGGGTGATATTAGAGTGGGAGTTGCAAGGGCATAGCCAGCATGTTTTTAGGTGCACTTTTAGTAAAGTTTTGAAGTGGGTGCATGATGGTATGGAGGTAATTGTGGGTGGGAGGGAGTTCCATAATTTGGCTATGGTGCAAGAGAATAGTGCTTCACCAGCAGAGTTATTGGCTTTAGTGATCTGCAAGTGTTTTTTGTTGCTGGATCTTAGTGGTCTGGTGGTGCGATAGGGTTGGAGTAGATTCTGGAGGGATGGGACATTTAGTGGATGGTTTACTAGTTTGTGGGCGAGTGAGAGTTGATACCATTGAAGGAGGTGATGGAATTCAAACCAGCCCAGTTCAGTGAGAGACAGTGGTGACTACGGTAGGATGCCCCTGTGGCGAATTTGGCGATTTTGTTGTAGCAGGGTTGGAGTAGATTCTGGAGGGATGGGACATTTAGTGGATAGTTTACTAGTTTGTGGGCGAGTGAGAGTTGATACCATTGAAGGAGGTGATGGAATTCAAACCAGCCCAGTTCAAGTGAGAGACAGTGGTGACTACGGTAGGATGCCCCTGTGGCGAATTTGGCGATTTTGTTGTAGCAGGTCTCTAGCTTGTTTAAATTGCATTGCCTTAGGTTGGCATATATTGGAGAGGCATAAAGTAGGGTGGAGATAAGGTGGGAATTTGCTATTGAAATCTTTGTCACTTTGGTGAGAAGTTGCTTATTTCTGTATAGCGCTCCTAGTTTATTGTGAACTTTTTTTATGGTCAAGGATATGTGAATGTCAAATTTTAGTTTATTGTCTATTTCCACTCCTAGCAATTTGGTGCTTTCAGTTGGGTATATAGTGGTGTTGTCTTTTGCTGTAATGTTAAAGTGAGAGTTGTTTTGAGTATGTTTGGTGGGTTGGAAGATGAGTAGTTTAGTTTTGTTTGGGTTGAGTATTAATTGGGCATCGGATAACCAAGTTTCAACAGAGGAAAAGGCCTCCTGTGTGACTTTTTGCAGTTTGGGTAGGGACTGGGCTGAGCAGATGATGGTTGAGTCATCTGCATATTGTATGAGTGTGCCATGTTTGGTGGCAGAGGCTAGATTACTGGTGAAAACAGAGAAGAGTAGGGGTCCAAGGATGGATCCTTGCGGAACCTCTATGGAGACAGATAGTTGGGGAGATGTGTCATTCTGCCATACAACGGATTGTTGGCGGTCAGACAGGTAACTCTGAAACCAGTTGGTGACCGATTGTGAGAAGGATATGTTATTGAGGACATAGATAAGTTGTTTGTGTGGGACCATGTCAAATGCTTTAGATAGGTCGAGGAAAGTAGCAGAGGAGAGTTAGCCATTGTTTTTATGCTGAAGGATAGTGTTAGTAAAGGAGAGTAAGGCAGTGGTGGTGCTATGGTTATAAAAATAGTAAAAACAAAAGAATAAAAAAAAACTTCTGAGACTTTCAGACATTGTTGGCTAACCACATTAATGCTGTCCAAGGTACATATTATAAAGAAATGATGGAGCTTCTTGGAGTGGGGAACTCCCTTTATCTTCTGTGAGGAACCTGACAACATCCTTGTGCAGTCTGTTATGTCCACATAATCCTGTCAGTCATTACTGCTAATATTTGTGAGTAAGGTCGGTACGGTGGCACAGTTCTTAACATATTGGAATTACCTGCAGGAAGATATGTGCCCAGCCAGCTCACATCCCAAAGCTCTGTAAACACAAACACAGACAGATTCCTCTTCATGTAAAGGTGCATACCTGAATCCTTGATAAAGAAGGCAGTCAGCCCTCATCATCTTTTTTCTTTTTCACCAGTGAAGATGAAAGCTGTGTTCTGTGGATGGAGACCATACATCGTAATTAAACATTATTTAAAGTGTTCAAACTGTGGTGCTCTGCCTTAGAAGCTGTGGATTCAGGCAGGTACAGGTGAGGATAATGGCAGTCTCTATTCCTGATTTCTGCTCCTCCTTCCTCCCAGAATGCAACAAGGCTAAAACTACTAAAGGTGTGGAAGCTCAAACTACAAAAGTGATCCTACTCAAACAGCTACTGTTATAGTGAATTGCTCACATATGTGTAATATTTATATCATATGATACTGATCACTGCTGCGGTAAAATTCTTGACACATGTTAGACTGCCAAAGTTATATCAGGAAAGAGAGGAGAAAAAAGCAGTATTTCATCATTTTGAGTTTTAAGCAAAAGTGATTGGATATGGAGAGGATTTGTTGTAAAGTTGTGGTTGCATATAGCTACTTGACAGGGGATAAACAATAGTGTTGCAGACAATACATTAACAAAAGAGAGGTAATTGGGGAAACAACAGAGACCAAACTGTAAAGCATGTAGCTGAGATTGCCTAATACTATGAATGTCAGAAGTTAGATGTGAGGAAGATGGTTATTGGGGAGAGAAGAATAAACAGGGAGAAGGAAGGTGAGAAGGGGGCCATATGGCAGTATTACAAAATTGTAAAGCAGCAGTTAATTTTGTGATTTAGGCTGCCTGATAAGAAATATACTAAACACCTACTCACAGTGACCAAATTCAAATGAATGGTGGAACTGAACTACCTAACCTTATTTTATCAGTGGTGCTAATAACAACCGAATAAAATAGTTACTAAACGAAAACAAATCCAAAAATGTTTAAATTTCTAAACTGTACACGTTATTGTGATGAAATATATTGTATATTTCCTTTGTTCTTGTAATAAACTACTTTCAAATCTGTTTTTAGGTATGAAGAGTACAGACTGCAATGTGAATTGCAGTCAACAACCAACATCTGTGAGATCACAGTTACATGACCCTACAAGGAATCTCCAGCAGAGGTCTCAGCCTGAAAAGGACATTGACGAGGTTTATGTCACTGATGTACCACAGCTTCCATCGGAGCATCACTGCCACCAAACCCCTGAGTGTGACAATGGAACACCTGTGACACATGACCTGACAGAGCATCTACAGCTACGTGCTCAGCCGCTAAAGATATGTGACAAGTTGTTTGTCATGCCTACTCCAAGACTTCATTCAGAACATGGCTGCAGCAAGAGCTCTGAACGTGACAAAACTAACAGATTTCGCACAAAGAAAGAAACGCACAAATGTGCTGAATGCAATAAGTCTTTCACATGTGCCAGTGGCCTGAAAAAGCATCAAGTCATTCATACAGGATTAAAACCACATAAATATGCTGAATGCAGTAAGTCTTTCACAGTACTTCTACGGTATTACATTGGGTTGAAATGGCTAGGCTTAAAATCACCTCTGGCTCGATAGCCTAATGATCTCCTATGATCCTATGATATATATTTTTATTATTATTTTTTTTTTACTTAGAATGAGTTTAATTTCACTACTTCTACTACTATTATCTGATCTTATTAATATATAGTGATTAATTAGATATATATGAATTGAAAGTCTTCCACACGGAGAGGTTTCTTACACTGTTTTCTATTAAGACTGATTCCAACAACATAACAATTTTACCTAAATATAAGTGACTGTTGCCATGTCAGAGCAAGGGGTTTAGAATTTTAATTCTTGGCTGTGTTGCCTTCTTTGTGGAGACAGTATTTCATACGTGTGTCCTGTGGGTTTTCTTCAAGTGCTATAATGTACTTCCAAATGTATCCAGTGAGTGAGTGAATATTCGGCAATTATGCCTGTAAGTGTGTTTACTTGAGTGGGTTGTGTGTTCTTTAATGATATGGCTCTCTTTCCACAATGTTCTTCAGTGCTTTGTGCCTTTTGGTTGCTAGGAGAGGCTCCAGTCTTGCCATGACTCTGCAAGGATATAGCAGTTTATTGCAAAATATGTAGTGTGTGTGTGTGTGTGTGTGTGTGTGTGTGTGTGTGTGTGTGTGTGTATTTAGATTTATAAATCTATGTCTATATGTATATATAGACACACAAATATAAAATCCATATGTGTATCTATACAAGTTTGTGTGTGTGTATTACATCCATCTATGTATTTGTATTTATGTATGTGTGTGTGTGTGTGTGTGTGCGTATATATACACACACACATATATATATCTATCTATAAATTATACACACACACACACACACACACACACACACACACACACACACACACACACACACACACACAAATTATCTTATCAAATGCAAAAATACCACTCTACAAATTATAAAAAAAATACTTTTTATTTCCCAAACACAAATTAAATTCCAGAAATAAAAGTACACACTGAACTGTTTGGCAGTGCCTTAGTTATAATGTGTCAAACCCAGAGTAAGGGCTGGAAATAGAAGACAAGCTTGCCCATGGATCTCTAGTGCTTGATACAAATTTGTGCAGTTAGTAGTGTGTAACTGCTTGACTTTTCTAAATGAACTATAATTGTCTGTGCACTGAGCGTTTTTTTCCTTGCCCCATGGGAGTGCATCCTTGTGTTTAGTATATGTATGTAGGGGAGCTGTGGGTGATCAGCCCTGCACATCAAGGAGTGCAGGTAGGGCTTGCACCCCTGCAAAAATACTTTTTTTGTTGTTTACTTTTGGATTCTCCTCACATTTGACACCTTTTCCCACATTTGTGATCATAGTTTTATGAGGTGACCACAAGTGGGTGAAAAGCTTGTCAGGGAGCCACTGCAGACACTGTTCACAGAAATTCAAGTCCAGCAGTTCTTGTAAGTTCAAGTACTCAGAAACAGTGTTCTCCCTTCTTATGTGATTCTCTGGATTCCTGTTGTGAAGATGTCCAGGTCTTCTCACATACAGTTGTCAACAGCGCAGTGCTTCCTGCACTACTCCACCCCAATCCAGTGATCAGGGTCATAGTTTCCATCACTAAAACACCAACATTTCCAACTGGAGGAGCTACAGACCTCTATCGTTTATGCAACATAATTATATAATTGGACATTCAAGTAATCTATGCAGGAATCTTGTGTGCTAATACATCAAGTGTGTGAGTCAAGCCTGGTCTGTGTTTCATTGAAACATTGAAAGGCTGCAAGGAAAGTTTCCATCTTCAGTGTTATATGTTCCCATCTTGTCTTTTCAGCGGTAACACATACATGGTTTGTGACAAGTGTAAATTCTCAGGGACATTGTTAATGCTTCAGTAACACTAGTGTCGTCCTGATTACCCAGTATTACTTTTAATAGCGGAATAATCATTTGCAATTGTACTTAGTTTCTGACCAAAAGAACATATGGGGATATTTTCACCATCAACGTTTTGTGATCATACTGTCTCTAGATCTATATCTGTGCATCAGTATATGCAGTAAAAGGCTTGCTAAAATCAGGAGAAACTAAGATCTGCACTGAACGTTAATATTTCTTTCAGCTGCTTAAAGCATTGTCTCCTTTACCCACCAATTTTAAGGGGCATCTTCCCTTTTGCAAGGTTTATATGAGAATACACTATTGCTGCAAAATGGCTACAGATTTTCAATAATGTTAAAAATGAACCAGATGCCTGTAGCTGTAATGCCTGGAGCTGTACTGAACAAGTGCCAAATCTTGAACTTTTCAGAGTAAAAGCCTTGATTTTGTAATTCTATGATAAATATAGTTTATTATGTATTGTATAGTGAGCAGCAAATATAATGAAAATAGCAGCATACACTGGAGGTAGCTATAGTCATGTATATTACTGAAACCATCTCAAATGACTGCTGATGAACTGAAAACTAACTGAAGATTTTGTAGCTCTGAGGATTGTAGATTGAGCAAATGGACTTCAGTAGCTGTGAAGACTAAATTAAACGCCAAAAACACCTTAGATAAGCAGCCAAACGATCCCAAATCTAAACATAGGTAGGTACTAAGCTATCGGCCCTGGGGCCTATACAAGCCCAGCCAAAAAGGTACCCTGGCTTTTGCCACCCAAGAAAATTATTTGCCTGTGCCACTGTCGAGCAGAGCCACAGAGGTGAATTGTGAACATCACACTGTAAAACTATTTTAATAAATGCTGAAGTAAAAAGAATATATAAATACAAAGCTTTCAAGCCCACAGCTCTTTCTCAATGCTCACAATACATTGCATTCTCACAGAATAGATACTTAAAAAACAGAATAATTGATACAAATTAGCCAGCCTAATTACATAATTAAAACATTTCTTAAAAAAATACATTATACATAGCATGATCTCTGTTTTAACACAGGTTTTAGGCCACTTACTGCATTTAAACCAGGGTAAATATCAGCCCTGAAATAATTAATCACTTACACTCGGCTAACTCAGTTTTATTAACTAGGTCACCCCCTCCCTCTATCTCCAGCATTTATAATTTCTAAAGCTGTAAATTTAAATACATGCTGTTCCCCTGCTTCCTGAATATGCATATGTAGGGCATTAGTATCTAATTTCAAACAAATTTCTGAGAGATGGGAGTATATCCTTTCCTTAAACTTCATATTAGTCTTTCCTATATAAAAACGCAAACATTTCTCACAGTTAGCTAGGTACACAACATTTTTTGAGTTACAAGTAGCAAAAGCCTTAAAATAAAAGTTAGTCTGTGTTAACGGATGTATAAAAGAGTTACCCACATTTAAATATTTACAAAAAGTACAGTTATAACAAGGGGTCTTACATTTACTGGTGATTACAGAATGACTTCTGCCCCTTCTCTTCAAGTATTTATAACATAGTAGCTGCTTAAGATTCCGCTCCTTCTTATAAATAAAAAATGGTCTATCTCCTATAAATTTATTGATATTAGTATCAGACTTTAAAATAGGCCAATTCCTCTCTATTATACCATGACCCCCCCCAAAACGTGCACGCTGATTGGCCAGCGTGCACATTGTAAATCGAGTTATACTAATGGAAAAAGGTCCGGTCGCCCGGACTTTTTTCCATTAGTATAACTCTACTTTTAAAACACTGTCTCTCGATGTTAAATGGGTTTAACATAGCGAGACAGCTTTAAAATAAGCAACGGAGATCTCCGTTGCTTATTTTAAAGCTGTCTCGCTATGCTAAACCCATTTAACATAGCGAGACAGGTTTTAAAAAAAAAAAGCAATGAAGAAAGCAAGATCTCCGTTGCTTTTTTTACTGTTTCGCTATGTTAAATGGGTTTAACATAGCGAGACAGTTTTAAAATAAGCAATGGACATCTCCGTTGCTTATTTTAAAACTGTCTCGCTATGTTAAACCCATTTAACATAGCGAAAACAGTAAAAAAAAAGCAACAGAGATCTTGCTTTCTCCATTGCTTTTGCCCACAGCTCTGATGTACTGTGCAGGCGTGCAGTACATCAGAACTGCCGCGGATACCAGACATCTGTGGAAGGGCAGTAAACAGGCATTATACTATGCCATTATTTAAGAAAAGTAATAGTTTCTTTTCTTAAATAATATCATGGTATAATAGCAATAACCCACTTCTGGGTGTGGGTAATGCTGTATTTACCCACGGTTGGCTCGCCCTCGGGACCAAACCATGCCAACCGTGGGTAAATCCAGCATTACCCACACCCAGGCGTGGGTTATTGCTATATTATTTCCTTAATACTACTAGTAAACCTGTTATACTTAGTTAAATAACCCAAAGTAATCTTGACAAATTATTTGTCTTGTGATTAACTTTGGAAATATTCCCTAATAAATATGGTTTGCTAATACTGGAATACAACGAAGTGACTTCTTTTTCAGTCTCTTCTATCATTTTAATACTATAACCCTACTGAATGAAATCTATGGCCATACTACCCATTTCTCTTTCAAAATCTAAATCAGATGTATTAAGTCTACTGGCTCATAAAAACTGACTTTTTACTGCACCTTTATTAATGTATCTAGGGTGCATGCTATTAGCAAGCACATACTTTGTAGCTTGAACATTCTTCTTTTGAATAGTAGTGTGCCGTTGACCCTCAATACACATAAACCTAATATCTAAAAAATCTATTTTATCAAAAGCAAACTTCAATTCAAACTTAAGAAAATCTGTAGTTTGATTAAGGTGTGTAATAAAATTATGTAGCTTTGTTGTTTCACCTGCCGATAAAAGGAAGACATTGTTCACAAAGCATGTATAGAATGCAATGTTCCTATTATAAGTAATATCTAATAAGTCTTCGCTCACTCTCTCTCTCTTATATATATGTATTTATATATATATATATATATATATATATATATATGTATATGAGTCAATCAGGGTATTCCCTGTAACCACTCCTACTGCCTTCTCTCCCCCCCACCCCCCTCTTTCCTTAAACAGGTTAAACTGCTACAATTCAGTACAGGCATCATTTTAAAATCTAGGTGCTTAGGATTTTCCTCTCTCTTCCCCCCTTGGCTGACCTGGTGTGACTCAGTTTGAACTCTACATTTACCTACAAACGGAGTCTACAGGACTGCAGTTGGTCACCATAACAAAATCAGTTTCTCTCAGCATTTAAGCAGTGTAGGTTGCACACACAAAGCATTTATTAAGCTTTCACTTACAGTGCTGTGCAATTAAGCAGGTCACCATTTTGGTCAGCCATAGGGCTCTTTTTTCTACTTGAGTGTTTGCCTCCTTTCCCTGTAACGTAAGTAAACTGACTCTTACATTAAGAGCTATAATACTTACCTTATAGCTTTAGGACACCTTAGGAAACCTTGTCAAGTGCAATAGCCTGACATTTGAACAAGTAACCCTTGTAAAAATTCCCAAAATTCTATACTGTTGGTCTGTCTTTCCTGCTAAACATAAGTGAAATTACAGTGCTGAGTGCAAGTAACATTAAAATTAAAGTGCTGAGTGCAAATAACATTAAAGTGCTGAGTGCAGATTTTAGGCCCTTATATTCAACTTACCTCTGGTGTGGTGTCTCGAGTCAATCAGGGTATTCCCTGTGACCACTCCTACTGCCTTCTCTTTTCCCCCACCCCCTCTTTCCTCAAACAGGTTAAACTGCTACAATTCAGTACAGGCATCATTTTCAAATCTAGGTGCTTAGGATTTCCCTCTCTCTTCCCCCCTTGGCTGACCTGGTGTGACTTTGTGTAAGTTTCTTCATTGTATGGATCTTTTACTGTTTTTTGTGTAACTGAATGACCTGCTGTTAAATTCTGATTCTGCACAGATTGCTCTATCTTTTTGCAGAGGCTCCATAAGTAGCTAGTGACTTTACTGAATTTCGGTGGTAATATTTGTGTTTAAACTGAACCTGTACCTAGAGAAAGTGTATAATCAGAGCTCCTACTTGCTGCATGTGTTTTTAATGTTTAAATTGCACACACACACATTGAAGAAGTGCATTTATGACCTGAATAACTTGGGCTAGCTATACCTGAAGTGCTTTTACTGGCAATTTTCCAGTTGTACAATTGTGAACAATTGATAAAATCTGGCAAGTGTTTATTTACTGCATTGCTGTCTTGTTTAAGTTTCTTAGCTATATTTTACCCCCCCTCAAACCTTTCTGAATGTATTATTATAAAATAACTGCCTGCTGTTGCCTTCATGCTTACCCTAGAATCTCTGCTTTTCTCTTTTCCTAGTTGAACTCTACATTTACCTACAAAACGGAGTACAAAATCAGTTTCTCTCAGCATTTAAGCAGAGTAGGTTGCACACAAAAAACATTTGTTAAGCTTTCACTTACAATGCTGTGTAATTAAGCAGGTCACCATTTTGGTCAGCCATAGGGCTCTTTTTTCTACTTGAGTGTTTGCCTCCTTCCCTTGTAACTTAAGTAAACTGACTCTTACATTAAGAGCTATAATACTTACCTTATAGCTTTAGGACACCACCTTAGGAAACCTTGTAAACTGCAATAGCCCTGCTACGTTTGCCCTCACTATGCTTGGGCTCTCTTCGCTCCCCTCCCTGCCCCCAATTCCTTCCCGCCCCCAGTACCTCTAAATATAAAGTACTATAGCCACTCCTCCACTTTCTAGATCCTATCTGCTTTCATCTGGGATAATTCCTCCCACCCCCATTTTTCTACCTACATTTTAATAGCACCTATTAGCTTTCATCTGGCATTCTCCCATCCCCCTTCCAGTACCTTTACCTCACCACGCTATCTTCTGGTATTGCATCACCAGGTAAAATAGTTCCTTAACTCACTAGCTGAATCACAAATAATGATATACTCCTCTTTACTACCCCTCTTGTTCGCACCATACCTCCTTACCTTGTACGAAAACCAGTTTCTCATGGGATTTCAGGTCCCGAAAGGCCATACTATCACCCTAGCTGTAAATCCTCCCACCTTCAACCATACTTACAGTACCAGGCCCTATCCAGCATCTTGTTCAGTCTTATCAACATCTCAACCCCAGGCACATTAGCTCTAGATCCAAACACTACCAGAAACTAATAAACAAATTCCTGAAGTTCATCACCAAGTATAGGCTTAACCTAATACTTGGTGGTGATATTCACCCCAACCCTGGCCCACCCACTTCAGATACACATACCCCCTCTACTTGCAATCTAAGCTACAAGCCTACAATTAATAGGCCAACTAACTCTCTCCTAGCCTGTCATCTCAATATTAGAAGCATTAATAACAAGGTACATGAATTGCATGCACTTCTGGATGTCCACTCCCCTAATCTGTTTATCTGAAACCTGGTTAAAACCTAACACTACAGACAATGAAGTGTTACCACCTGGGTACAACATACACAGGCTGGATCGTGCTTCCAGGAAGGGGGGTGGGGTAGCTGTACTCTATAAATCTGAGTTGAATGTCACCATAGATGTAATACAACCACCTCAGATTAATAACTCAGATTCTTGCCACCAAATTGCAACTTAACAAAAATAAATGCATTAATATCATCTGTATGTACATTCCCCCAGGTAACAATATATCTACACTTGAAGATATCCTGCACTGGCTATCATGTCACTACCCCCAAAAAACCCTACTGCTTGGAGATTTTAACATAGACTGGGGCACCTGTTCCTCAGAATCCCCAACCACCCATATTAACCTGCATGCATTTACACAAATCATATCCACCCCTACCAGGATAGGTAAACCCAACCAAAAAGAAAGCATACTTGACTGGGTACTCATAGTCACCCCCAACTGTACACTTCTGGTACCCTCCCTGATGGCCTAAGTGATCACCTTCTCACATATGTAATTAAGCACAAAGCCATTAATTCCCAACAACCCTTACTCAGAAAGGTTAGAAACAATAAAAATTTTGACCCTGCCAAATTCTAGCAAGAACTAAATTCATGTAATTGGTCTAGTCTAAAACACCTCCCCTTAGAGAAAGCAGTAGCATACTTTAACAACAAATTCCTTGAGATCCTTGATTTGCATGCACCTGTTCGTTCAAAGAGAACAAAGGCAAAAACTGCGCCATGGGTTTCTAAAGAGTCTAAACTCAAAATTACTTTTAGAAACAAAGCATGGGCTTTATGACGTTTTTCTAAAGACCCCCAAGATCACATTAAATACAGGCAATCCAGGAACAAAACTAAAAAATCCATTTTACAAGACAAAAAACAATACTACAGTAATTTACAGACAGTAAATCAAAATAACCCTCAGAAGTTTTGGGCAGGTTTAAATAATCTGCTATATCCTGGACAAACTTCAACCCCAATCCCTACTGCTACTATTGATAAAACCCCTGAAGATGTTCCTGACAGTTTTAACCGATTCTTTACTGAGACAATTCAAGCCCTAGCTAGCCAACTACCTCCTAGCTCCCCTGGTCCTGAAAGTACCACCCCTAGAAACCTACCCGCATTCAGCTTCCAACCAGTCGCCACTTCACTTATCCATACCTTGATCAAAAAATTAAAACCCACTACACTTTCTGCTGATCATCTCCCTGCCGAGTACCTACAAAAATCAGCTGAAGCTATTACTTACCCCATCTCAATACTAATCAATCGAGCCATAGTAGAAGCTTAAATGCCCAGCATCTGGAAAATATCCTATGTAATCCCACTTCACAAAGGAGGCAGCTCTACTGAATTCTCCAATTATAGGCCAATAGCTATACTCTCTCCACTTGCAAAGATTATGGAAAAATGTATTCATAGACAACTCATGCACCACCTAATCCAGAATCACCTTATGGCAGACACTCAGCATGGCTTCCATCCTCATCACGGCACTACTTCAGCCCACCTAGCCTTTACCAACACAATGAACCATAATCGCAACAATAATTATATATCCTCAGCCCTCTTCTTGGATCTTTCCAAGGCATTCGATATGATTGATCACCAACTTTTAATCCACACCCTGCAAACATTCTGTCTAGATACTAGAGCCCTTCAATGGATTCAGTCCTACCTGAAGTGGTCAACAGCAGGCTGTCCTCTGGCAGAACAAACTCTCTAATCTTCTACCTAATACCCTTGGAGTACCACAAGGCTCTATACTAGGGCCCTTGCTGTTCTCCATCTTCATTAATGACCTTTATACTGTCATCCCATAAGTCAGCTGTATCCAGTATGCTGATGACTCTACTCTGATTTGCTCGACCACATCTCCAATAGAGTTATGGTCAGCTACCCAGACCACCTTTAATACAATAGAAAACTGGCTTTCTGAATGTCGTCTGATCCTAAATTCCAAAAAAACTGAAATACTGTTATTTTCACCAACACGTAGGTCTACCGCTTTCACCTTTACCATAAATTCAAATGATGACACAATAATCTCCCCTGACCCCTCTACAAAACTATTAGGTGTTATCATAGATAATAATCTAAAATTTGACCTACATGTTAACCAAACTATCAAAACCATCAATAAAAAACTAGGGTCACTTTACAGAATAAAAGCCTTCCTAACCCCTCCAGCTAAAATTGCCATAGCTCGCTCTCACCTTCTTTCAACCCTTCTGTATGCATCCCCTCTACTCTCGAATTTAAACAAGATTGTCCTTAAACTCTCAATTTTCTACAACCACATTGCTAGGTTTGCCACTGGGCTGCCTTTTAGGACACATCATTGCATCAATCTAAATCAGCTTGGGTGGCTTGAACTACTCAGCCTAATCCAGTATAACCAACTGATTATGGCCTATAAAATCCTCTATTATCCGGACAATACTCCTGCACTTAAAAATATTATCACCCCCTATAACATTCCTAGACCGCTTCAATCCTCTAACAAACTACTAATTCAGACTAGCAAAATTAATAACACAGCCGGTGACTCTCTCTTTGCAAACTCTGTAAGTAGACCCTGGAACTCTCTTCCAGCTGATATTACCTTACTTTCTACCTTAGGTCAATTTAAAACTAGACTCAAACAACATTTGGTGCTTAACTGGCTATGTCAATGTATCAAGCCTGGCTAACTCTCTCTCGAATGTGTAAAAATCTGTTAACTAGTTTACTGTGTTATTTAATTTAATCCTGATTTATGCTCGGGATTAACTCTAACCTGTGGAACTTGTTCAACTTGCTTAGTTATGTAATCACTGTAAATAGTCTGTTGGTAATATGTAATGCTGGTGTTATGTAATGCTGTATCTGCTTACCCTTGGAGCTTTTCTCCCCGGGCCTCCGCTGAAAATGGACATGCATCCAGTCGGACTATCCCGGTCAACAAATGTAAAATAAAAAAATAAAATAAATAAATATACTGTTCTTCCCATTTTGCCAAGACCAAATTTGCATAACTGTTAGCTACAGAAGTTCCCATAGCTCCTCCCTGTACTTGATGGTAAGATTCATTGTTGAAAGAAAAAACATTATTTTCTAAAACGTTCTCTAACATCCTACAGTAACGTTCTCTAACATCCTACAGTAACGTTCTCGAACATCCTACAGTAAGAATAGTATATATATATATATATATATATATATGTATATATCAATAAATTTATATGAGATAGACCATTTTTTATTTATAAGAAGGAGTGGAATCTTAAGCAGCTATTATGTTATAAAGACTTGAAGAGAAGGGGCAAAAGTCATTCTGTAATCACCAGTAAATGTAAGACCCTTTGTTATAATTGTACTTTTTGTAAATATTTAAACGTGGGTAACTCTTTTATACATCCGTTAAAACAGACTAACTTTTATTTTAAGGCTTTTGCTACTTACAACTCAAACAATGTTGTGCACCTAGCTAACTGTGAGAAATGTACGAGTTTTTATATAGGACAGACTAATATAAAGATCTGAAGTAGTTAACTTCATTTTATCTTCAACCTGTGGGGATTCGGATCCATATCTGATCCGAGCCAGCAACTTTACAAGCATCTGCTCTGAGCTCCAAGATCCTCCCCCTTACCCAAAACACACCACCATCTCCTGCCTTCCCTCAGATCTCGTTTGCCACTTAGTGCATCAGCATCATGATCTCCGCAGCTCTGAGCTTTAGAGTCTACTGTAAGTGACTTTTGGGGTTTGTTTTGAGTGAGTTTTCTCAATTAGTCCCCTTTTTCTCCCCCTAATGCTAGTTCATTGTTTTTTTGTCAAAAAAAAAGTCTGTATATTTTGTGAGGTAGTTTTGTGTAGGCCCTTCCCTTCCCTTAGTGTGTGCATGGTCAGGTAGTGTGTTTGGGTGACTAGATGTGGCTGTTGCTTTTTTGGATGTCCGAACACCCAAAACCTACTTTTAAAAAATGCACAGTGTGGCCATAAGTTTCAGCAGCAGATGGCCACACTCTGTGTGTTGTTTGCTTGGGCTTTGCACATTGTTCCGTCCAATGCAGCATTTGTACAGGGTTTAATCCAAAGGCCCTTAGAGCTAGAAAGGCCAAACATGTGGCAAAAGGCCTGCTTCCAGCATCTACCTTGGATTCTTCTATGGCCCCGGCCTCGGTTTCTACAACTCTCGCCCAACTCCCCCCTCTGGCTGGGACTCACCCTCCCACTAGACCTGCTGAAGAGGATGTTGCTAAAGGGAGAGACAAAAAGGACAGACACAAGGATGCAGAGAGAGGGAGAGACAGAGAGAAGAAAGGGGATAAGCCCTGTAAAAGGGCTCCAGATTGGGAGTCCTTCCCTAGCTTGCCTTCTAAGGTCTCAAGACCTGTTTCTCCTCGGCTCCACTCCCCCAGATTTTCCCCAGAGCTGAGGCCTTCCTGTAGATCCTCCCAGCGACCAGCCAGATCTGAGTTGGTCACTTCCTTGCACTCGACTCGGAGTCTTTCTGAAATGGATATGGGTAGGATGATGAGGAGATTCATTCAGACTCAAATCCAGATGGGAGTCTTGCCAGGCCCCTCTCCCTCTGGAGAGTGACCTCCATGCCGTTCTTTCACCAAATTTCTCCTTCCCTGATTTGGCCTGCAGTTTTGGTGTATATGGATCCGAGGATCTTCGGACCTGGGGATTTGGTGCCGATGGTTCCTCCAACCTCTAGTCTGATGATTACCTTGAGTTCCTTGGATCTGATTAGCTCAGATCTGAGCAGCTCTCGGGGCTGAGGATGGGGAGTCAGCCCCAAGGGGATGCATGTGTCTTTGGCTCTGACCTTGTCGGATCCAAGCCGTTCCTTCGGAGCTCCGTCTCCCCTAGCCTCGGCTCCAGTCCTCATGATGGACCCGGGGAGAACTTCCTCCTTGTTGTGCTCTAAGGAGGTGCACTCTCCATCAGCGTTTGATGTGGTGGAGAGGGTTTTCTCCCAAGGATCGAGATCCCAGCCTATTTCCTTGGATTCTGCCCAGACGCCCTCAGATTTGGTTACGACTCCCTTCATCTTGTCTCAGGGAAAGCCCGTGCTAGAGGAGCCCCAGGTGGTTCCCCTGGAGGAACCCCCCCCACGCCTCACGAGCCCTCTGCTGAGGAAGGTCATCATAAGCACACGTGTAAAAGGAGGCACTTGGACTCCCCTGAGTCTCTTACCGAAAACACTGATTTAGATGAAGGAGAAGGCTCCCCCAGGTCACCTCCCGAGGATGTCTCCTTTGGAAACATCATGGAGATCCTCCACTAGAGGGGAGGTTAATCAGCCCCAAAACCTTCTACAGGTGACTCAGTGTTCCTGGAGGCTTTTGGCATGGGGCCATCTACTTCCTGGGTGTCCCCGCCGGTGGATCCTTTAGTGGATCTTATCACCACATGGGTACGGAAGGAGCCTGACACCATAGAGCCAGTACCTAAGCGCCCGGACAAAATTCTCTCTCCACCCTCTGACAGACAGGCATGATATAAAGGATCCCCTGTGGATGCTATGGTGGTTGCAGCAGCCACCAAGAGGGAACTGGCTCATGAGAGTTCCTCGGTCCACCCTTCAGATAAGGAATCCAAGATTTGTGAAGCGAGTGTATTCTTCAGTGACGTTTTCCATCCGAGTACTGAACTACTTGGTACACTTTATATAACTGCAGCGAGACCTAGATATGGAGTTAGCTGAGTCGCCCCCAGAGTCTTTGTTGCAGGAGGACAAGCGTCTGTTCTCTGTGAAGATGTCTACTCTGAAATCAGTGTCAAACATGTCCATGCACCTCTTTTCTCATGCTACAGAAGGAGCAGCTAGGGTGGCTGGGACTGGCGTTGCTATGAGGTGACACGCTTGGCTCAGACTGTGCCAGTTTGAGGACCCCTTCAAGGTGTCTTTTACAAATGCTCCCTCCGATGGTTCTTCTCTCTTTGGGAAGACTGTACGTGACACCCTTGTCCAGAGTGAGAAAGACAAGAAGACTTTGTCTGCCATTGGAATCCGCTTCTCTAACCCTCAAAGATCCTTTTCCAGGAATCCGAGAGGGCAAAAGAAGATGTGGCCCCAGAAATCGCAGTTTTCCTGGGACTGTCAGGACAACTCATCCCCTACAGGCAGAGGGGGACATGACAGACGCCGGCCCAGAGGCAGAGGGGGTCCGAGGAACTCTGGGTCTAGGGAGCCCTTCTTGGACAGGCCCATGCAGCAGCCCTGAGGGGTTGCCTGACTGTCCTGTTCTGGAGGCAGTCGGGGGAAGATTATCATTGCACCCAACAGCATGGGACTCCATAGCTGCAGATCGTTGGATGCTTCAAATAATATCCAGAGGTTACACCATCCCGTTTGTTACCCTCTAATCCAACCAAAGCACCTCCCAGATGTTCCACCCGCTCAAAGGGAGTCGGCAGCACTATAGGTTTTCAAGCTGCTTCAAAAATGAGCCATCGAACTGCCCCCCCCCCCCCCAATCAGTCCGGGTCAGGCGTTTACTCCAGGTTCTTTTTAGTGCTAAAAAAGATGGGGGACTTCAGCCCCATTTTGGACCTGTCAACCTTAAACCTGGCTGTTGCCAAACAGAAATTCCAGATGGTCACCCTACAGTCCATTCTACCTTATCTTTGAGAATGGACTGGATGTGCTTGACAGACCTCCAGGACACTTGCTACCATGTCAAGATTCACAGAAGCTCCAGGAGATTCCTTCACTTCTGGCTGGGAGCCAGTCATTTCCAGTTCTGAGCCCTACCCTTCCATCTCACCACAGCCCCCAGGGTGTTTACTAAGGTAATAGCAGTCAAAGTGGCTCACCTGAGGCTTCAGGGGATTCAGGTATTCCCTTACCAAGATGATTGGCTCCTCGCTGCTTCCACCAAGTGTCTTCTTTGCCAAGCCAGACACTTCTTCCTGCATCTTGCAGCCCTGTTAGGGATTACGGTCAATGTTTTCAAGTCACTCTTGAATCCGGTACAGATCTTGGACTTTATCGGGACACAGCTGGACACCCTTCAATTGAAAGTCTTCCTAACTCCAGACAGGGTCCAGAGTCTAAGGGCTCATGTATCACAGATTCTTGGCCCCAGGTTACTGAAGGCAGCGGACATTCTCAGAGCCTTGGGCTCTATGGCTGCAGCAATGTCTATCCTCCCCTGTGTGCATCTTCACATGCATGTTCTACAATGGACTGTAGCTGTACAGTGGTCTTGGCTGGATCTCCCCATGCAATACCCAATTCACATCAGCAAAGCCTGTAGGGCGTCACTTCTCTGGTGGGTCCAGTCTCTCAGAGATTGTAGCGGGATGCCCCTTTGTTCCATCCACAGCCCAAGCCACAGTGACCATGGACGCCTCCCAGCTCGGGTGGGGAGGCATTATCTGGGGAGGACAGTCCAAGGCATGTGGTCCCAGATCAAGACCAGACTGCACATCAATTTACTGGAGAGCAGTACTTTTAGCTTTGCAGGCCTTCCATACTGTTCTTCCTTTGGGGACTATTGCAATTCATTCAGACAACATGTCTGTTGTCTGGTACATCAACAAACAAGGAGGAATCAGGTCTTACCCTCTGTGTCACGAGGCCATGAGAGTTTGGGAGTGGGCAGTCTCCACCAGTTCGTTTCTGATTGCAACACACATCCTGGGACGCTTCAACATTTTAGCAGACAAATTGAGTTGGGCTATTCTAATGCCATATGAGTGGTCTCTGAAGCAGTCGATATCGGAGGAGATCTTCCTTGTGTGGGGACAGCCTTGCTGTGATCTCTTCGCATCTCCTTCCAACGCAAAGTGCAATGAGTTCTTCGCTCTGATTCCCTCACCAGGAGACCCCCCCCCCCGAGATGCTGTCACCAGGGGACTCCCCCAGAGACGATCTAGTCCATGCTTGGCCTCCCAGGCTCCTGTATGCTTATCCCCCATTACCACTCATTCTGAAGTTTCTTCAGAAGGCTTGCCGACTGGGGTGCAAGGTGATCCTCATTGCCCAATTCTGGCCTCATCAGGTTTGGTTCCCCTTCCTCTGGTCTCATGTTTTAGCTCCTCCTTGGATTCCAGATCCCCACCCAGATCTCATTTCTCATCCTACGGGCACCTGTCCACCCAGCCTGGACAGCCTCAAGCTGACAGCTTGGTTGCTCCAGATGTTCATCGTGTTTCACTGTTGCAGTCATAACTCTTAGGTTTTCCTGCTGGCAAGCTACCCGCAGTTGGCCTGAATTCCAAAGTCTTGGTCTGGCATCGGTTGCTGTCACCTCTTCCCTGACGTCAGTGCACCAGGGGTATAAAAGATGCAGCCGACGCCATTTTCTTCAGTTTTTCTTGCCGCGCGGTGCCCGAAACAGAAACAGTTCGCAAGTGCCTGACGGCTGACTCCTGAGATTTTCGTGTTCGAATTTCAGATCCGAAGTCTTCATTTAAAGCTAAGTACCCTGTTGGGGAAACTTTTTTCTTGCTCCAGACCGATGTCAGAAAAAGTTAATAATTGTATTTCTTGTGGGAAGCAAATACCTCATAAGGACTTCCATTCTTATTGTATTGCTTGCCTAGGCCCTGATCACGACGTTGCTAATTGCAGGTTTTGTGCTAGATTTAACCAACGCACTATTAAGCATTGGTACGATTTTGCATTTCATTACTTTGGCCGAAGATTTAATTACACAATGTCATCGGATAGCCATCTGACTACCACAATTCACAAGAAACGCAAGGAAAGGGAAAAGGACAGGCATCCAAGGTCCAAAACTGATGACGAGGCTTCTTCTAAGCCAGTCGCCGGTTCGCCGGTTCTCAGTGAGGCACTTTCGCAGCCCCTGACGCCCGCTACCTCAGAGCCGCAGGCCGCATCTGACTCCCACGTGGAGCAGGCTAGGCCGCTGGAAAATCAAGGTATTGGACACTCGGAAAATATTCCCTCAGATGGGTCCGGAGCCGCTGAGCAGGCATCAGCTTCTGAGGGTGTTTTCAGGCCTACACAGTTATATATAAAACCGATTTACAGCTTTAAAGGCAAAGACTAAAGCACCACTAAAGACAAAGAAACAAGTGCAGCAAGCCCATGGACAGGCCTCCATGCCTAAAAAACAGATGGTCAAAATGACCGAAGACCTAATTATTTTGATCAGGGATTCCCATCCCCCTCCTGATAAGAGGCCTAGGAAAGAGACAGAATATGAATCTTCAGATCAGGTTTCCATTTCCTCTGACTCCTCTTCTGAACAGGAATACTCTCTTCCTCCCTATGAGGATTCTGATGCTGAAGAATCTATCCCTTCAGCCTCTCCTCCTGAGGATTATTCTTTTGGGGAAACCCTGCATACCATGAGGGAGCACTTCCACTGGGAGAGCAAAGACAACTCAGAATCTAAGAAAAGGCTCAGAGATTTTCTTTTACTACCTCAGCACAGGCCTCTTGCTATTCCCCCTGTTTTAGACATTGTAGATGATGTATTTTCAGAGTCCGGCCTGTCTCCTGACTCTTTACCCCCTGCACCTGTTAAGCCAGACAGATACTACAGGGTTCCAGATTCACATAAATTTCTTTATAAAAATCCTGCTGCTGACCAGGAAACTATTTCTCAGGGTCCCAAAGGGATCAAGGCTTCCACTGCAAAAAAACCCTATCCCCTCTGATAGGGATTCAAGGGCACTAGACAGATGGGGGAAAAGGTTTACACTTCTGCTACCTTGGCTGTGAGGGCTTTAAATTGTCAATTTCATATGCTTAAATATCAGCAATACTTAATATCACTGCTTAAACAGAAAATGTTGACAAATTCTGAATGTGCAGAAAACAAGGAAATGCAGGATTTATTGCATGCAACTGAACAAGTGGGAAAGCATACTTTGCAGTGTGGTTTTGATTCTCTGGAGGCCTCTTGCAGGGCCGCTGTTACGGGTTCTATCATTAGGAGGCATGCTTGGTTAAAGGAACAGAATCTGCCTGATCATGTTAAAGCAAAATTATTAGATACTCCATTACAGCATGATACTTTGTTTGGTGCTAAAGCAGAAGAGGTGTTGAAGAAAATGGAGGACAAAGCGAAGTCTATGCAGACAGTAAAGGATTTCTTACAGGTGCAGCCACCCAGATTTAGCAGGAACTGGCCTACAAAGACTTGGTCCTTTCTAGTGTCGGACAGGCCACAAAGAGGCAGATACAGACACCCCAGAGGCAGATCCCAGCCCCAAGGATCATACAGGCCTAAACAATGGGGTGCTTCTACCTCCAAAAGCGGAGAAGACAAATCACAGCCATACAGGAAACAGTCCCAATGACTTTCCTCTGCCAGCACTAAGCACTTATCTTTTGGCAGCCCCCTTAAGGGGAAAAATAACACTTTTTTCACAAAATTGGCATATGATCACCCAGGACAAATGGGTTTTGAATATAGTGTCTCAGGGTTACAGGTTCCACTTTCACACCCTGCCAAGGGCAAAAGGTATGCCAGACCTGCCACACAATCAATGGGCAGAGGCACAAAAGCAAGTTTCATCCCTCATGGACATGAGGGCCATTCAGCGAGTAACACAGCAAGAGCAGGGACAAGGATTTTACTCAAGACTTTTCTTGGTACCCAGAAAGGACAAAGCCTGGAGACCAATACTGGACCTGTCTATTCGAAGTACATTTCTGGATGTTCCAAAATTCAAAATGTTAACTCTGCAGCAGCTTCTGCCCATGCTGGGCAAGAAGGCTTGGCTTGTAACTTTGGACCTAAAAGAGGCATACCTGCATGTCCCAATTAGACAATCTTGCAGAAGATACCTCAGATTCCTAGCTGGCTCAATGCACTACCAATTCTCTGCACTGCCCTTTGGCTTGTCTACTGCACCCAGGTTCTTCACAAAATGTCTGGCACCAATAATTGCATTTTGCAGACAAAGAGGAATTCAAATATATCCTTACTTGGATGACTGCCTTATTCAAGCAGAGAACAAGGACATTGTACTAAAGCATATGGCGTTTGTAAAAAGATTACTAATTTGCCTAGGGTACACAGTAAACGAAAAGAAATCAAAACTAGTACCCTCTCAAGAGATAATATTCCTGGGTGCAAGCTTAAATACAACTGCCCAGATGGCTTATCTCACGCCAGACAAACAAAGGCAACTGACTTCTTACTTCGAAATGTTGGCAACAAAGACCCAGTTATCTGCAAGAAAAATGCTGCAGGCTTTGGGCTTCATGGCATCCTGCATTCTGCTAACTCCATATGCCAGACTGCATATGAGGAAACTACAATGGTATCTAAAAAGCGTTTGGACTCAACATTGCCACAGCCTGGAAACATTAATTACCCTCATTCCCTGCCTGCAACAGGAGTTTCGATGGTGGGCACAGGTCTGTCAACACAACAAGGGACAGCCATTCATTTTACCCACAGCCAGGCAGACACTAACAACAGATGCATCAGATTATGCCTGGGGGGCCCACATGGCAGGAAAATGTATTCAGGGCACATGGCCCGCAAGCCAAATGCGTCTTCATATCAATCAAAAAGAGATGCTAGCTGTTCAGAATGCCCTGACAGCTTTCAAGGATCTACTTCATCCAGGACAACTACTGATAAAGACGGACAATACTACAGTCATGTGGTACATAAACAAGCAGGGAGGCACACATTCCTACCCCCTCTGCAGACAAGCCATGACTTTGTGGGACACAGCATTGACTTATCAAGTTCACCTGCAAGCACAATTCCTGCCAAGAAAGATAAATACTCTGGCAGACGAACTAAGCAGAAACCTCATGGATCCCCACGAGTGGAAACTGGATCCACAAGTCTTCAGCATGATAAGGAAAATGGGGACGCCCAGACATAAATCTATTTGCGTCCGCTCACAACTGCCAACTACAGAGATTCTGCACAAGGACTTACCACAAGCAAGCATGGAAAGTGGATGCCTTATCCTTCAGCTGGAAAAACCTAACAGTATATGCCTTTCCTCCACTGCCTCTCCTCCCCAAGGTACTAAAGGTTAGACAAGAGAAGCCAAATATGATACTGATTGCCCCAGACTGGCCATGCCAGCACTGGTACCCAATCCTAAAGAACTTGTCTGAAGGTCCAGCCTGAACATTGCTTCAAATTTCTCACTTATTGACCCAATAAAACAATCGGATCTTGCACAGCCAACTCAGGACCTTTAATCTGGCAGCATGGCAGATAATGTAGCCATTCAGAACACTCCTCTCTCCAAAGCTGTGATGGATGTTATTTTGGAGGCCAGGAGGTCCAGTACCAGAAAATCTTACGTAGAAAAATGGAAGAGATTCTGTGCTTGGAACCAGGCACAAGGAATTGACACGTTTGTACCAAATATTCCTCAGATTTTACAATACTTAACTAAGATGCTGGACAAAGGCCTCTCCTTTTCATCAATTAAGATCCATGCCTCTGCCATTTCAGCCCATTACAATACAGAACCACCTATCTTTTGTCATCCTTTAATAAGGCAGTATCTCAGAGGGGCCAAAAACATAAGACCTCCAAGGAGAGCACCAATACCTGCATGTGACCTCAATTATGTCTTGGAAAAACTCACACTGTCTCCTTTTGAGCCAGCCTCAACAGCTGATATAAAATTCTTATACTGGAAAACAGCTCTGCTCCTAGCAATAACCTCTGCAGAGTTACAGTCACTCGTGGCTGTGGAACCTTTTATCATTTTCCATCCAGACAGGGTTTCTCTGAGGACAAACCCGACATTTTTGCGTAAGGTGGTGTCCAGTGTGGCTCTTAACCAAACCATTCATTTGCCTAACTTTTATCCAAACCCACAGAACAAGGGTGAGTGACTTCTGCATTCTTTGGACATACACAGACAGCTACGCTTTTACTTGGACAGAACTAAAGCTTTCAGAAAGACAGAGCAACTTTTAGTGGCATATGCTGCAGGATCACAAGGAAAGGCTATCTCAAAACAGACTATTTCAAAATGGATAGGCCATTGCATTCGTTTCTGCTATTCACAACATGGCAAATCAGTGCCTAAGGGCATTAGGTCACATTCCACCAGAGCAGGAGCCACTTCAGCAGCCTTCCTCAGGGGAGTACCAACCAAAGACATCTTAGAGGCTGCAACCTGGAGTTCAGTGTACACTTTTACATAGCACTGCCACTTACCTCTCTACTCCCAGGCTTTGCCACTGCAGTTCTGCAGGGCCTCTTAGCCTCTCCTAATCCTATTTAGCCCCAGCCACCCATCCTCAGCTTTGGGATTCAACCCAAGAGTAATGACTGCAACAGTGAAACTCGATGAACATAGTACAGTTGTGTACCTACCATAAATGTAGATGTTCGAGTGTATTCACTGTTGCAGTCCAGGTTACCCTCCCTCCATCCCCCTTTCTTTTGCTGGGTCTTATCTGTACTTCTCTGTTCTATACAACCAATGTGGTGTATTTGCTTGTAGATGAAGGAAATGATTACCTTAGTGCTGCATGTTTATTGTCATCATTTTTAACCCACCCTTTTGGGGGCAGCTGACATCTGGGGCAAGAAAAACTGAAGAAAATGGCGTCGGCTGCATCTTTTATACCCCTGGCGCACTGACGTCAGGGAAGAGGCGACGGCAACTGACGCCGGACCAAAACTTTGGAATTCAGGCCGACTGCGGGTAGCCTGCCAGCAGGATAACCCAAGAGTAATGACTGCAACAGTGAATACACTCGAACATCTACATTTATGGTAGGTACACAACTGTACTTTCCCTTAATTGCCAGGACTCCCGGTCTTTCGTCTTCAGTGAAAACTATTCTAGTGGTGGCTCATAAGTCTTCCACTAGGAAGATTTATCACAATAAATGGAAACAATTTTCTATTTGGGCATCTTAGAGAAAGCTGGATCCTTTTACGGCCCCTGTATCTGTGGCACTGGATTTCTTAGCCAGCATTTTTCAGCAAGGGGCCAGTTCTTTCACTGTGAAAGTGCAACTGGCAGCTATTTCAAATTTCCATGTTGGCGAGAACAGGAATGCCCTGGCCTCTTCTAGATTGTGTAAGGCTTTTCTTAAAGGCACTTTTCTTTTGTGCCCTCCAGTTAAGAACCCTGTTCCTCCTTGGGACCTTACCTTGGTTCTTCAGGCCTTAGTTGCTCTCCCCTTTGAACCTGCAGCATCAGCAGATTTAAAGCTCTTATCCTGGAAAACAGCCGTCCTAGTGGCTATTACTTCAGCTAGGTGGGTTTCTGAGCTTCAGGCCTTGTCTGCTGTGCCCCCTTACTTGATCTTCCATAAGGACAGGGTTTGTCTCTGCACAAACCCTTCTTTCTTACCAAAAGTGGCTTCTGAATCAAACATTAATCAAACAATTAACCTGCCTGTTGTCTTCCCAAATTTTCAGAACAAGGGTGAATATAAACTGCATTTGCTAGATGTTCATAGACAACTTCATTTTTATTTACACAGAACAAAGCCCTTCTGTAAGTCTGACCAGTTATGTGTGTCCTTTTCTAAGCCCTTTTTGGGTAAGGCCATCTCCAAAGTTTCCTTGGCTAGATGGATTACACAATGTATTTTGCAAATTTATAAAGACAAAGGCTTGTCTCCACCTGGTCCTGTTAAAGCTCATTCTACCAGATCTATGGCAACGTCTGCTGCTTTCTGGAGTAGGCTAGGCAATTCAAGCCATCCTAGGTGATTTAGGTTGTGACAGTGGTGTGTCCGGTAGGCTGTGCCAGTAGCAAATCTGGCAATGTGGCTATAGCAGGATGATAGTTTATTAAGATCTGTTTTGTTTAAGTTGGAGAATAGAGGTGAGGCATAGGGAAGAGTTGATAGTAGATGGGAGCGGGCAATTGCAGTTCTAGCAAGTGGGGTAAGGAAAGGTTTGATCCTGTAAAGACAGCCAAATTTTTTATTAGTGATTTTGATAGTTTGATTGATATGTGCATCAAACTTCAGGTTGTTATCAACTATGACACTTAGTAGTTTAGCTTGGGCTTCTGGGAAGATGATAGTGCCATTGTTAGTGGTTATGTTGAAGGATGGCGGGGGGGGGTCCTTCGTGTGGTGGAAAAGAGGAGCAGCTTCATTTTATTGGGTTTAGGATTAGATGTTGATTGGAGAGCCCTTTGGGTTAATGTGAATAGAGTAGCTGGTGAGGTGTCAGAACAATTCAAGGTGGAGTCATCCACATATTGAATGCAGGTAGCATCTGGGATGACTGAATGAAAGTCATTGATAAAGATGGAGAAAAGAAGGGGTCCTAGTATTGAGCCCTGGGGGACTCAGTCTGATGGGTAGGCAAGATGATAGCTTGTTCTGCCATAGGACAGCCTGTTGCCTGCCCTGCAGGTAGGATTGAAACCATTTGAGTGCATGGTTGTTTAAGGAGAAGGCCTTCAAGGTATTTATAAGCATTTTGTGGTCAACCATGTCAAAAGCCTTGGATAGATCTAGAAAGAGTGCTGAGGATAGTTTGTTGTTATTGTGGTTGTGGTTAATGATATTAGAGAAAGAGAGGAGGGTAGAAGTAGTACTGTGGTGTGGCTTAAAGCCATGCTGAAAGTTGGAGAACAGCTTGTTCTGTGTGAGGTAGTGCATGAGCTGTATGTGTAAACACTTCTCCATAATTTTAGCTAGAGGTGACAGAATAGCTATGGGTCTAAAGTTTGACAGTTGAGTGGAACTGCCTCCTTTATGGAGAGGTATGACATGGGAGATTTTCCATATAGTGGGTACAGTAGCTTCAGATGTAGCTCTGTTAATCAAGATTGAGATGGGGTATGCTATGATGTCAGCAGCCTTTTGCAGATAGTCTGCTGGGAGGAGGTCGGCAGCCAGGGTGGTGGGTCTTAGTTTCTTAAGTACGGCATGAATAAGTTGAGTAGGAACACAGGTTGGAAGGTAAAGTATATTTGGGTACTGGGTGTGTCTGCATTAGAATTAGAGCCATTGGGAGAGAGTTGGCTGGCTAGAGACTGGATAGTCTCTGTGAAGAAGCTGTTGAAGTTATTAGCAATGTCTACCGGGGATTTTTTTGGTAAGCTGAGGGGGGTGGAATGGCAGTTTGGCCTGGTGGAGTAGTTTGTTTATTCCTGCCCAGAACTTTTGAGGTTTGTTTTGGTGTTTTGCAGTAGATGGTAGTATTAGTTATTTTTGTTTAAGGTTGTGGATTTTCTGGTGTCATTCCTTAGCTGTCTGAATCTTAGTTGATCAAGTGGGGTTTTTGTTTTTCGGGTAGGTGGCCAATGCTTTGTTTCTGAGTGAAATTTTTGTTTTGGTATCTTTAGAAAGCCACGGTGCAATATTAACTTTGGTTCTAATAGAGCGGCTGGGAGTGTGGGAGTTAAGAATAGCAAGGAATTTGGTGTTAAAGTATGCTACTGCTTCATCTAGAGGGGAGACTCTTTAGTACTGACCAGTTGCATGCTTTAAGTTCATTTTGAAACTTGGTGAGAATAAAATTCTTGTTGTTTCCTAATGTTCTATAGGTGGGTTGGTAGGAGCAGTCTACTTTGAGTTTGATTACATAGGTGAGACAGTGGTCACTTAGGTCATCAGGCAAAGTGCCTGATTTATAGACTTGAAGATGGGTATTAATGAGTATCCAGTCTAGGGTACTTTCCTTGTTATTGGGTTTTCCTGTCCTAATGGGGGAGGTTATGATTTGACTAAATCCATAGAGGATTATGTGGGTTGTGATGGTTTCACAAGAGCAAGTGTTCCAGTCAGTGTTGAAATCCCCAAGAACAATTGTTTCTTGGGGCTAGTTATTAAATAACCAATATAAGAAGTATTCTATGGTTTCTGTGTTCCTCCCTGACCACCCCAAAAAACTGCCAGCCTAAACAAACAACTCCTAGATGTTATTCATGAGGCCAGACACCCCAGCGCTAGGAAATCCTATGCTGACAAGTGAAAAGGTTTTGCATCTGGTTCGAGGCGAAGGGAGCCGCAATGGCACAGCCCTCCCTACCTCTCATCCTGGATTACCTGGCAGACTTACTACACAGGAGTCTAGCCTTCTCTTCTATTAAAATTCATGTCTCTGCCATCTCTGCTCATTACAGCACAGACCCTCCTCTCTTCTCACACCCTCTCATCAAACAGTTCCTAAGAAGGGCTAACAACATAAGGCCACCCAGAACAGCTCCTATCCAAGCTTGGGATCTTAACTTTGTGTTGGAAAAGCTCACCCACCCCCCCTTTGAACCTGCAGCTTCAGCAGAGTTAAAATTTCTCTCTTGGAAAACAGCCTTGCTTCTGGCCATCACTTCAGCTAGAAGAGTATCAGAGCTACAAGCACTCATGGCTGTAGAGCCCTTCATCATTTTCCATGCTGACAGAGTCTCACTCAAGACTAACCCATCTTTCATGCCTAAAGTGGTGTCCAGTGTAGCTCTAAACCAATCCATACATTTGCCCACCTTTTTCCCTAACCCACAAAACAAAGGGGAAAGGATTCTGCACTCTGTAGATGTGCACAGACAGCTCAGGTTCTACCTGGACAGGACTAAATCTTTCAGAAAAACTGATCAATTACTAGTCAGCTTCGCAGCAGGAGCAGAGGGCAAGGCTATATCCAAACAAACAATTTCCAAATGGATAGCACACTGCAGCCATTTGTGCTACAGACAGCACAGGAAACCACCCCAAAGGGGGTCAGGACACATTCCACCAGAGCAACCTCCACCTCTACAGCTTTTCTCAGAGGGGTCCCCATCAAGGACAACCTGGAGGCTGCAACATGGACATCTGTTCATACCTTCGACAAGCATTACCACCTGCCTATCTTCTCCAAATCCAGGGCAGGCTTTGCTACCACAGTCTTGCAGGGCATCCTAGCCAGGCCACACTCTTCTTGACTGCCTCCACCCTTTTTCTTCAACTTTGGGAATCAACCCAAGTGTGATGACTGCAACAGTGAAACATGAAGAACATAGTACAGTTGTGTACACTTACCATAAATCTAGATGTTCCCTCCCTCCATCCCCCTTGTCTCTCTTCTTTTCTCCTTACAGGGATTTTTTGGTATTTACTATCTACTGGTGGTGTTCTTCCACCATAACCTAGCTCCCTATTTGGGGTGGGGGCTCCTGACAGTTAGGGCAAGAAAAACTGATGAAATGGCATTGCCTGCCTGTTTTTATACCACTGACAACCTGACGTCAGTCCTGGAGCGACAGCAACTGATGCAAAAATACTAAGCCTCTGGTATTCAGGCCAAATGAGGGATACACCTGGCAGGATGACCCAAATGTGATGACTGCTACAGTGAATACACTCAAACATCTACATTTATGGTAAGTGTACACAACTGTACTTTCCCCCTCTCACAATCCCATAGCCTAGGTTGTTGTTTGAGGTTTAGTTCCCCCCTCTCACAGTCCCATAGCCTAGGTTGCTGCTGTTTAAGATTTAATTACCCCTCTCACAGTCCCATAGCCTAGGTTGCTGTCTTCAGTCATGCAAAGCATACTTGTGGCAACTTTAAGTGCAAGTCCTCCTTGTTTTAGAGAGTTCAGCACAGTTTGTACATTGTTTAACTGTGATCCCACTGTTTGAATAAATGGCTGTCATCAAGGGACAGGCATGAGGTTTCAGAGCCTTATCTATGAGCTTTTGAAAGATGACAGGAGTTCTGTGAAGTGCAAAGGGCAAGACAGCATATAGGAAATTACCTCTTGGGTGGAGAATGCCATCTTCTCTTTCTGGCTTTATGGGTAAGATGAATATGCTAGTACCCTTTTGTGACGTCTGTGCTGGTTAAAAACCTTGCTTTGTTTAGCCTCTCAATGAGATCATCTACTCCAAACATTGGGTAAATGTTAAATTTGGATATGACATTTAGCTTTTAGAAATTATTCAAAATTATGGAATACAAAAGGCAAACCATGATACAAAGAAGAAAACATCTAAAAACAAAGTGCACTGCACAGTCAAGCTTCCAAAGCTTTAATATAATTGTTTAGCACTTTCCTCCTCAAAATAAATGGACTTCTAATCTAAATTATATAATGTAAACACTGCATTTAAAGGACCATGAAATCACATGATCCAAAGCAACTTGTAAACAGTTAGACCTAACTAGTTGGAGTACAAAAATGTAGCAATAAATTCCTAATATTTGGTATTAAAAACTGTGATACAGGTAAATAACATCACATGAATGCAAAAACACATTTGTAAAGGACAGATCTGCCTGAAATCTGTTGTTTAGGAGTTCTAAGTTTAAGCACACTGTTAAATGATTCATTGTTATTTTCACTTATTCCAGGAATTCTGCAAGTATTCAGTTTTATCTGCCATAACAGTTCACTGTATTTAACTGTTTCCTCCCAGACACCCCCAACAAAGTTTAAACTAAAGTTAGGTAACAGTATTGGACAAAACATGTGTAAACCTTATGATGGTAACAAACCTCATGATAATCAAGGCAACGTTTGTGAATTTCATTATGGAAAAGTGAACATGTAACAGCTCCACATATTGAAGAATGACCGGGTATTTCAGAATAGTGTTTATTACCACAGAATTGTGCTGGGTTTTAAAATGTATTTTTTTGTTAGATAACATTTAGCATTACTTCTACAAAGTGATAAGTACCACAATGTCTAGTATTTTTCAGTGGCAAAATTCAAATGCAAATAGACACACTCAGTAACAGGTGCTCTCCTGCAGATAAACGGTCAATATGCATATCTACTGAGAACTACCTAGATGTTTCTGAAACTACAATATGTAAAGTTTTCCATTAGAAATATACAAGAAATGGACTACTATTTCTTAAAAACAGAGAAAAACGTCCTTCAAAATGACAGGACTGTACAATAAAAAAAATACTCGAAAGACATACAGAAGTTGTTTGCTAGGCACAGTAATGCAGCTTAGGGGTAGGTATTATAAGAAATGTCTTCCTGTAGTGGGGGGGGGTCCATTCATTTTTGATATTGAACCTGACAACACTCTTGTACAGTATGTTATCTTCCTATAATGCTGTCAAGAACTATTTTTTGTATTTATGTGCAAGATGACTACTATGGCACAGTTCTTAACACATTGGAATTAGCTGCAGGAAGATATGTGCCCAGCCAGCCCATGTCCCAAAGCTCTGTAAACACAGATTCCTCTTTATGTAAGGATGCAGACCAAAATCCTTCATAAGGAGGCAGTTGGCCCTCGTCATCTTTTTTTTTCTTCCTACTGATGAAAATGAAAGTTGTGTTCTGTGGATGGAGAGCTTACATCATAAATCAGTTTTGGAGCATTCAAACTGTAGTGCCCTGCCCTTCAAAGCTATGGATTAAGGGAGATACATGTAAGTATAAGGGCAGTCTCCATGCTTGATTTATGTACATGTAAGTATAAGAGCAGTCTCCATGCCTAATTTATGTACATGTAAGTATAAGGGCAGTCTCCATGCTTGATTTATGTACATGTAAGTATAAAGGCAGTCTCCATGCTTGATTTATGTACATGTAAGTATAAGGACAGGCTCCATGCCTGATTTATGTACATGTAAGTATAAGGGCAGTCTCCATGCTTGATTTATGTACATGTAAGTATAAAGGCAGTCTCCATGCCTAATTTATGTACATGCAAGTATAAGGGCAGTCTCCATGCCTGATTTAAGTACCTGTAAGTATAAGGGCAGTCTCCATGCCGGATTTATGTACATGTAAGTATAAGGGCAGTCTCCATGCCTGATTTATGTACATGTAAGTATAAGGGCAGGCTCCATGCCTGATTTATGTACATGTAAGTATAAGGGCAGGCTCCATGCCTGATTTATGTACATGTAAGTATAAGGGCAGTCTCCATGCTTGATTTATGTACATGTAAGTATAAAGGCAGTCTCCATGCCTGATTATGTACATGCAAGTATAAGGGCAGTCTCCATGCCTGATTTATGTATGTGTAAGTATAAGGGCAGTCTCCATGCCGGATTTATGTACATGTAAGTATAAGGGCAGTCTCCATGCCTGATTTATGTATGTGTATGTATAAGGGCAGTCTCCACGACTGATTTATGCTTTCACTGCCCTTCTAGGATGCAACAGGACTAAACCTCCTAAAGGTGTTGGAGCTGAAACTACAAAAGTGATCCTACTTAAAGTTCTGCAGTTATAGTGAGTTGTTCACACAACTGTAAAATGTATATTTTGTCATGGATCACTGCTGTAGTAAAATTCTTGACATATGGGAAGTCTTCCAAATCTGTTTCAGGAAAGAGAGGAGAAAAAGCTGTATTATGTCCCTTTGGCTCTTAATCAAGACTGGGTGATGTTGGAGAGGATTTGTTGTAAAGAGTGTGATTACAAATAGTTACTTGATAGGGTATGAACAATATTGTAGTAGACAGTACATTAACAAAAGGGAGGTGAATGGGGAAACACCAGAGGCCAAACTGTGAAGCATGTATCTGAGATTACCTAAAACTGAATGCCGGAAGTTAGATGTGAGGACAATGATTACTGAGGAGAGAAGAGTAAACAGGGGCAGAAAGGTTAGAAGACGACCATATGCCAGTATTACAGAACTGTAAAGCAGCAGTTAAGTTTGTAATTTTAGGCTGCCTGATATGAAAGAGCAGTTGACAGAAATAAATTAAACAGCTTCTCACAGTGAACAAATTCTGATAAAAGATGGAACTGAACTGCCTAACCTTATTTTATTAGTGATGGTAGTAATAATAGAATAAAATAGTTAATGAACAAAAACAAATCCCAAAAAATTTAAATTGCTAAACTGTGTATGTCATTGTGATGAAATACATTGCATATATCTTTTGTTCTTGCAATAAAATGCTTTCAAATAATCTGTTCTAGGTATGAAGAGTACAGACTGCAATGCGAATTGCTTTCAACAGCCAACACTTGTAAGATCACAGTTACATGACCCTACAATTAACCTCCAGCAGAGGTATAAGCCTGGAAAGGACATTGACAAGCTTTATCTCACTGATCTACCACAGGTTCCATCAGAGCATCAGTGCCGCCAAATCCCTGAATGTGATAATGGAACACCTGCAGCACATTACGCAACAGAGCATCTACCGCCGCATACTCAGCCGGTGAAGGTGTATGATGAGCTGTCTCTCACTCCTTCTCCAACACTTCACTCAGGACATGGCTGTAGCAAGAGCTCTGAACATGGCACAATTGAGAGATTTCATGCAAAGAAAGAAACACACAAGTGTGCTGAATGCAATAAGACTTTCGCACGTGCCAGTGGCCTGAAACAGCATCAAGTCATTCACACAGGATTAAAACCATATAAATGTACTGAATGCAATAAGTGTTTCACACAGATAAGCAATCTTCGACAGCATTATGCCATTCACACAGGAGTAAAGCGATATAAATGTACTGAATGCTGTAAGTGTTTCACACGTGCCAGTGGCCTAAAAAATCATCAAGCCATTCACACAGGATTGAAACCATATAAATGTACTGAATGCAGTAAGTGTTTCACATGTGCCAGTGGCCTAAAAAATCATCAAGCCATTCACACAGGATTGAAACCATATAAATGTACTGAATGCAGTAAGTGTTTCAGACTTCTTAGCAATCTTCAACAGCATCTTGTCATTCACACAAGATTGAAACCATATAAATGTACTGAATGCAATAAGTGTTTCGCACGGCTAGGCAGTCTTCAACAGCATTATGCCATTCACACAGGATTGAAGCCATATAAATGTACTGAATGCAGTAAGTGTTTCAGACATCTTAGCAATCTTCGACAGCATCTTGTCATTCACACAGGATTGAAACCATATAAATGTACTGAATGCAATAAGTCTTTCACACAGCTAGGCAGTCTTCAACAGCATTATGCCATTCACACAGGAGTGAAGAGATATAAATGTACTGAATGCTGTAAGTGCTTTAAATATCTCAGCGGTCTTCAGGCACATCGTGCCGCTCACACAGGCGTGATAGGCCAGTGAGTTTTCATATGACAAAACAACAGATGACACAGGATGAAATTGAAGAGAATGTGCCACAGGAAGATGCTATAGAACTTTCTATAGAATGCCCACAGGAAATGGAAAACAAGGGATGTGCCCTCAGTATGGAAGAAAAGGAGTTGAGAAGAGTTGCTTGATTTAATAGACAAAGATAGATATATCAAGATCAAAGAGAGAAATAGACTGCAGAAGGTTAATAAAACCCCAAAAGTCAAAAGCTTGATAAAACAAATGAACACAGTAATTACCACTGTCCATAGAGACCCATGCAATATAACAGAAGTAAACAGAATATATTACTGTGCTGCTAAATTAATAACTGATAAAATTCTACCACAGGAACATAGGGTAGCGAGGAAAAAGAAGGGGCAACAGCGAATAACATCATGGAAATATCTAACAGAGAAAACTATAAAAAGTGTCATTGTTAGAAGATTACAGAAGAGGGAACAGGTCAACAAAAATATTAAGAAAGATAGATCTGATAAAAGTAATGCACAGTATTAGAACAGACCAGGATCTATTATGCACTATTGAAGATAACAAACTAAAATTTTCAAAACAGGCAGAAAGACTCAGAAGATATGAAGATAAATATAAGAGAAAAGCACAAAATAAGCAATTTACTGATGACCCAAAAAAGTTTTATAGAGAACTGGGAAATAAGGTAAAAGGAATTTATAGACTGCCAAAAAAAGAGGAAGTAGATACATTTTGGAGAAGTATCTATGAAGATCCTGTGGAACATAACAAAGATGCTAAATAGATAGAAGAAGTAAAAGAATGAATAAGAAGTTTTTAGGTACAGGATATGAAATGGGATGAAATAACAGCCAGAGGGATTGAAACAAAGTTGAGAAAAGCCTCTAATTGGAAAACCCTAGGCCGAGATGCAGTACCTAACTTTTGGCTTAAAGTATTAACTTCTTTACACGAGGATCTAGCCATGAGTAAGAACTATTTATATGCACACCCCAAACAGACACCAAACTAGTTAACAACAGGAAAATCAATGCTATTACTTAAGAGCGAACCTGCAAGCTACCCTAAAAATTATAGACCAGTAACTTGTCTTCCAACGATGTATAAACTGTACATGGGGATTGACGCCGACAGAGTTTATAGTCATTTAGAAGAAAACTCAATTATGGCAGTAGAACAAAAGGGCAATAAAAGAAAGTCATATGGAACTAAAGATAATTTGTTGTTAAATAAAGTTATAGTGGAGAACTATAAGAAAGGGAATAATCTAAATATGGCTTTGACTGACTATAAAAAAGCATTTGATAGTATCCCACATTCATGGATAAAAGAGTGCTTAAAATGTATTAGGTACATCCTACACTGATTGATTACATTACAGTAACCATGAAATAGTGGCAGACCACTTTGCAATTAAGCCATGATAAAGGACAGAGTATTATCCCAGGGATAAAAATCGAAAGGGGGATATTCCCGGGTGACTCCCTGTCACTGTTGCTATTTTGCCTTGCCATTAATCCATTAAGCTGTTTACTTAACAGCTTAGGTCATGGCTATAATTTGGCTTCTAGAAAACAACAAAGTCTAATGACGTCTCATCTTCTCTTTGTCTATGATTTAAAATTGTATAGCTCATCAGATGTAAAACTGAAAGCACAGCTGCAGGTTGTCAAAACGTTTTCAGATATCAGAATGTCATTTGGTCTTGATAAATGTGCAAAACCAACCTTTAAAAAGGGAAAATTGCAGCACAAGGAAAACATCAGTTTGGGACAAGAATGTGATATAAAAGAACTTGAGCAAGAGGGGGGTGTATAAATACTTGGGAACTGATGAAGGATCAGCAATAAAGCATGAAGAAATATGAATAAAGCTTAGTAAGGAGTATTTTAGAAGACTTAAATTAATCCTGAAAACAGCATTGACACCTAGGAATAAGATCTAAGCTATAAATCAGTTTGCTCTTCCTGTCCTAATTTATAGTTTTGGAGTGATTGACTGGCCCCAGAAAGTGTTGGATATTTTCAATATTAAAACAAGAAGGATGCTTCATACTCACCAAATGATTTATAAATTCCCTGTTCTGAAGGAGGGATGAGTCTCCTTGAAATTGATTACATGTATAGATCTACATATCTACTGACCTCACAAGATCCAAATGTGGTGAAAGTTTTGAAACGTGAGGGGAATAAATCTAAGATGACATCTCTGCTTAATTTAGCAGAAGCATATCGAAGTCAAGCAGGAATGGAAATCAAACCAGAAGTGGATAACAACCAGGCAGCAACTGAATGTGCTAAAAAACAAAAAGAATATAAGGTGAAGGACCAGATGAGAAGACAAGAAATGTGGAAAAAACATAAATATAGTTGCAAGTATAAAAAACTTCTGGAATAGCCTCATGTTAATCAAGAACGAATGCAGGAATGTTTAAGGAGAGGTGAATTTACATCAAGAAATGAAAGGTTAATATTGGCAGCCCAAGATAGTGGGCTGGTTTACTAAGTCCATTGAACATGTGTGAGAAACAGACATATGTAGGATTTTGTGGAACCGAATTGGAAACAATCACACCTTATTGCTGGTTGCGACTCTCTAATGGCAGAGGGACTGTATACTGAAAGGCATAATAATGTGGCAATATTGTTACACTGGAAATTGTGCAAACATTATGGTATCGAAGTGGCTGAAAAACACTGGAAACATTATCCCACAAAGCATCACAGAAAATGAAGAAGTTTACATCACACAGGATCATCCATTACCAACAGTCCAAAAGATAGATGCTAGAAAACTGGATATAGTGGTCCAAGAAAAGAAGACAAAAGTAGCATTGATCATTGAAATCACCACACCTAGTGACTACAGTGTCTTGCGTATAGAGACACACAAAGTCATAAAATACATTGATCTGCAGGCAGAAATGAGAGCCATGTGGAAGAAAGATACCCAGTTCCAGTAGTAGGAGCAACTGGTCTTGTACAAAAGAATTTACAGTCATATTTAGATATGTTACCAATTCATGTAACACCGTACGAATTGCAGAAGGCGTCATTACTGGGCACATTGCGGGTGCTGCGAAGAGCACTTTTGGCTAACATCAAAGAGTGAAACAATACTAATTTCATGAACTTTAATCATACTTTGCCTTAGGAATGGGGTCCATTCCTGTCATGGTATTAGAAACCCAAAAGACTTGGAGAAATTAAAAAGCATGAAACAACATAAATGTACTGAATGCAATAAGTCTTTCAAAAGTGCCAGGGGCCTTACAAATCATCAAGCCATTCACACAAGATTGAGCATTGTGGTCCTAATGGAGAGATGAAAAGTCAGCAAGCAAAGGAGAGTAATAGTGCTGAAGATGAATTCATCCTCAAGTCTTGGTGAGTACCTTCATGAGTTGGACCCTATTTTTTCACAAAATCTCACCAAGGCAACAGTGATAACTAGACTGCATTTATGTAGCATATATCATGGACAGAAGTAAGTCAGAAACAAAAAAAGATAGCTGGGTGCACAAGTCCCAAGATAAAAAAGCGCCCAATCCTGGTAGGCACACTGGTGCCAGGATTGGAAAAAAAATGACGGTGTAGAATCCTAAAAATCTGGAAACATTCCTACAATGGGGCCAGGCCAGGCCCGGAGGGAGGGATGGAAGGAAGTAGCAGTCCACAAAAATAACAAAAACTGATGGGCCAAAGAAGAGCCATAAAGACGATAGAGTGGACTATTGAGGATAACAAAGAAATAATGCATTGTTACTATTATCAAAACGCCCAGAATTTCCAGACAAAGGATATACAAAGAGAATAAGAGAGAAATTAGAGGAAAAAAAATACTTTCACAGGAAAAACTATCAGAAGTTTCAAATGAAAATTTGTGTTCATTAATACAACAGATTTGTGAAAAACAGTATATAGATCAAGATACTTTGATCTGTTTGGAAAAAGAAGCATCTGAGAAAGTGCAAAAATATAAACAACAGAACCTAGACATTTTTAAAAAGTATAAAAAAGAAATATGGACATGGGAAAGAGAGAGAGAGATTTGAAATGGTGCGATATTTATGCAAAGGAGAAAGACCAGTTAACTAATATAGAGACGGCAGCCACAAATATATTCGAAGAGAAATACAGGCAAAGGCATCCAGATAATGAAAATTTCACAATAAAAAAAATTATATCGCAAAGATAGAATGTGGAAAAGAAGATTAGTAAAGTAGAAGTAAAAGAAATAGAAGTTGAAGTTATGGAGTGCCTGTGAAATGAAGGATTTAATGTAGAAAGTCTACCACAGACTACTTCACAGCATGATGTAGTGAGTCCCCAAAGTAAAGAGAAGCAGGAAGTTCAGGAGACATTTGAAGAAGAAATATGGACATGGGAAGGAAAAAGAGATTTAATATGGTGTAATATTTATGCAAAGGAGAAAGCAAAACTCACCAATACAAAAAGAACAGCACCAAAGATATTTGAAGAGAAATACAGACAAAGGAATCCGGATATGGAAAACTTTACATTACAAAAAATAATAAGACAAAGGAAAAGGAGATCAGTAATGGAGAAGTTAAAGAAATAGAAACTGAGGTTATGGAGCAGCTGCAAAGAGAGGATTCAGTGTAGAAAATCTAATTCAGAAATCACAACAGGATAGAGTAATGGATATCCAAAGTAGGGGGAAACCAGTGGAACAGGAAGCAATTGGTCAGGTGCCATATCAAGATATATTGGAGCCTTCCATAGAAAAACAGTATAAACGTTCACTTGAAGCTAGACAGTAAGGGAAGAAACAGGAGACTATGTAGACTCTGACGCAGTCAATATTGAGGAGTGATAGGCCAGTGAGTTCCCATATGACAAAGCAATGGATGGCACAGGATGAATTTGAAGAGAAGGTGCCACATGGAGATGCTGTAGAACTTTCTATAGAATGCCACATGAAATAGAAAACTAGGGATTTGCCCTCAGTTTGGAAGAAAATGAGCTAAGAGAAGAGTTGCTTGATCTAATGGATCAGATAGCTATATTAAAATCATTGAAAGAAATACATTGCAGAAGGTCAATAAAACCCCAAAAGTCAGAAGTCTGATACCACAAATGAACACAGTAATTAGAACTGTCCATAGAGATCCATGCAATATAACAGAAGTAAACAGGATATGTTACTGAGCAGCTAAATTAATAACTGATAAAGTTCTACCACAAGAGCACAGTGTAGTGAGGCAAAGGGGAGAAATCGAATACCATCATGGAAGTATTGAATAGAGAAAGATCTAAAGCAATTAAGACAATAAGTGTCACTGTTAGAAGACTATAGAAGAGGGAATAGATCAACAAAAATACTAAGAAAGATAGATGTGATAAAAGCAGTGCACAGTATTAGAACAAACCAGGATCTATCATGCAGTATCACAAACAAATTAAAAATTTTAGTGCAGGTGGAAAAATTTAGATGACACACAGATAAATATAAAGGAAAAGTACAAAATAAGCAATTTAGTAATGACCCAAAAATGTTTTATAGAGAATTGGGAAACAAGGCAAAAGTAATTGAAAGACAGCTGAAAAAGAAGAAATAGATGCATTTTAGAGAAGTATCTGTGAAGATCCCGTGGAACACAACAAATATACTATATGGATAAAAGAAGTAAAAAAATACTTAAGAAGTTTAAAGGTACAGGATATGAAATGAGATGAAGTAACAGCCAGAGAGATTGAAAGACATTAAAGAAAAGCCTCTAACTGGAAAACCCCAGGCCTGGATGCAGTGCCCAACTTTTGGTTAAAAGTATAAACATCTTTGCATGAAGACCTAGCAATGATTAAGAACTATTTATATGTGCACTTAAACCAAGAAAATCACCAGCAGGACAAATGGAAATCACACTGTTTTATTACCAAGTTGAGTGCTTTCATCAATAAAATTTGACTTCATCACAACAAGAGGTACAAGCAGCCAAGTTTTTAAATACACAAAGAAGATGGTGTATAGGTTAAAATCACACCAATCACTATTGTCTCCTTTGAATAAATTAATAAATTCATAAGTTAATAATTGCTTGTTACCAATCTTACTTAAAATGAAAACATATATACTAAGGTTTTTATTGCATGGTTTGCAAGGCATTTTAATAAAAAGACCTATTGCTTGTACCTCTTTTTCTGATGAAGTCAAATTTTATTGATGAAAGCACTCAACTTGGTAATAAAACCGTGTGATTTGCATTTATCCTGCTGGTAATTTTCTTGATTTAAGTGTTGGTCTCTGCACCAGTTTTGCCACCATTCTGGTTCACTATTTATATGTGCACCCCAAACAGACACCAGTCTGGCTAACAACAGGTGAGACAATGCTTCTACTTAAGAGTGAACCTGCAAGCTACCCCAAAACTTATAGACCAATAACTTGCCTTCCAACGATGTATAAACTATACATGGGAATTGATGCTGACAGAGCTTATAGTCATTTAGAAGACAACTCAATTATGTCAGTAGAACAAAAGGGCAATAAAAGAAAGTCATATAGAACAAAGGATAATTTGTTGTCAGATAAAGTCACAGTGGAGAACTGTAAAAAGGGGAAGAATCTAAGTATGGCATGGACTTGACTACAAAAAAGCATTTGATAGTATCCCACATTCATGGATAAAAGAGTGCTTAAAAATGTATAAGATACACCCTACAATGATCGACTATGTTACAGTGACCATGAAACAATGGCAGACCGATGATAAAGGACAAATTACTATCTCAGGGATAAAAATTCAAAGGGGGGTATTCCAGGGTGACTCTCTGTCACTGTTGCTATTTTGCCTTGCCCTTAACCCATTAAGCTGTCTACTTAACAGCTTAGGCCATGGCTACAATTTGGCTCCTAGAAAACAACAATGTCTAAAGACTTCTCATCTTCTATTTGTCGATTATTTAAAACGGTATAGCTCATCAGACGAAGAACTGAAAGCACAGCTGCAGGTTGTTAAAACTTTTTCAAATAATATTAGAATGTCATTTGGTCTTGATAAATGTGCAAAAGCAACCTTTAAGGCAGGTGAACTGCAGCACCAGGAAAACATCCGTTTGGGACTAGAATGTGATATTAAAGAACTTGAGCAAGAGCGAGTGTATAAATACTTGGGAAATGATGAAAGATCAGCAATAAAACACAAACAAATGTGAATAAAACTGAGTAAGGAATACTTCAGAAGATGTAAATTAATCCTGAAAACAGCATTGACTTCTAGGAACAAAATCCAAGCTATAAACTAATTTGCTCTTCCTGTCCTAACTTGCAGCTTTGGAGTGATTGAGTGGCCCCAAAATGTGTTGGATAAATTAGATATTAAAACAAGAAGGATGCTTCATGCTCACCATATGATCTATAAAAATCAGTGCATACCAAAATTATATATTCCCCATTCCAAAGGAGGGATGGACCTCCTTGAAATTGATTACATGTACAGATCTGCAATTGTGGGACTTCACACATATCTGCTGACCTCACAAGACCCAAATGTTGTGAATGTTTTGAAACATGAGGAGAATAAATCTAAGGTGACTTGTCTGATTAACCTAATAGAAGCATATTGCCATCAAGCAAGAATGGAAATCAAACTAGAAGTAGATAAAAATCAGTCATCAACTGAGTGTGCCAGAAAACAAAAGAAAGATAAGGTGAAGGACCAGATGAAAAGGCAAGAAATGTGGAAAACACACAAATATAGTTGCAAGCATAGAAATCGTCTAGAATTACCTTATGTTGATCAGGAATTAACACAGGAATGGTTAAGAAGAGGTGAATTCAAACCAAGAAATGAACGATTAATATTGGCAGCTCAAAGTAGTGGGCCAGATACACACTGGTTTACAAAGTCCATTGAACATGTGGGAGAAAGAGACAAATGTAGGTTTTGTAAAACCAAACTGGAAACAGTCGCACACCTCATTGCTGGTTGTGACATACTAATGGCAGGAGGCCTGTATACTGAAAGGCATGATAATGTGGTGAGACTGTTGCACTGGGGATTGTGCAAATATTATGGTACTGAAGTGGGTGAAAAGCACTGGAAACATGCACCACAAAGCATCATAGAAAATGATGACGTTTACATCACATGGGATCATCCATTACCAACATTTCAAAAAACAGATGCTAGAAAAACAGATATTGTGCTTCAAGAAAAGAAGACAAGAGTAGCATTGATCATTGAAATTGCCACACCCACTGACTACAGTGTCCTGCGTACAGAGAGACACAAAGTCATTAAATACCAGGGTTTGCAAGCAGAAACAAGAGCAGTGTGGAAAAAAGATACCCAAATAGTTCCAATAGTGGTAGGAGCAGTGGGTCTTATAAAAAAGTCTAAAATCTTATTTAGCTATGCTACTGATACATGTAACTCCATACGAATTGCAGGAGTCCTTACTGGACATATTGTGGGTGCTGTGAAGAGCACTTTTGGCTGACTTCAAAGAGTGAAACAATACTAATTTCATGAACTTTAATCGTACTTTGACTTAGGAATGGGGTCCATTCCAGTCATGGTATTAGAAACCCCAAAAATTTGGAGAAATTAAAAAAGGGAGATTGAGCAAGCCTTTAAAGCAGGAAAACTGCAATGCCAGGAATACATCAGTTTGGGACTAGAATGTGATATAAAAGAACTTCAGCAAGAAGGAGTGTATAAATATTTGGGAACTGATGAAGGATCAACAATAAAACATGAAAAAATGTGAATAAAATGTATTAAGGAATACTTCAGAAGACTTAAAATTAATCCTGAAAACAGCACTGACATCTAGGAACAAAAATCCACGCTATAAACCAATTTGCTCTTCCTGTCGTAACTTACAGTTGTGGAGTGATTGACTGGCCACAAAACGTGTTGTATAGATTAGATAGGAAAACAAGAAGGATGCTTCGTGCTCACCAAATGATTTATAAAAATCACTGCATACCAAGATTATATTTTTCCCATTCTGAAGGAGGGATGGGCCTCCTTGAAATTTGAGTATATGTATAGATCTGAAATCGTGGGACTTTACACTTATCTGCTGACCTCACAAGACCCAAACATAGTGAAAGTTTTGAAACATGAGGAGAGTAAATCTATGATGACTTCTCTGCTTAATCTAGTGGAAGCTTATCAGCATCAAGCAGGAATGGAAATCAAACCAGAAGTAGATAAAAATCAGGCAGCAACTGAATGTGCCAAAAAAAACAAAAGAAAGAATATAAGGTGAAGGATCAGATGAGAAGGCAATAAATGTGGAAAAAGCATAAATATAGTTACAAGTATAGAAAACTTCTGGAAGAACTTCATGTTGATCAGGAACAAATGCAGGAATGGTTAAGGAGAGACAAATTCAAACCAAGAGATAAAAAGTTAATATTGGTGGCCGAAGACAGTGGTCTGCATACACATTAGTTTATAAAGTCCATTGAACATGTGGGAGAAACAGACAAATGTAGGTTTTGTAAAACTGAATTGCAAACAGTTGCAAACCTCGTTGCTGGTTGTGACATACTAATAGCAGAAGGATTGTATACTGCAAGACATAATAATGTGGCAAGACTGTTGCACTGGGGATTGTGCAAACATTATGGTACTGAAGTGGCTGAAAAACACTGGAAACATGAGCCACAAAGTTTCATAGAAAATGATGTTTATATCACATGGGATCACCCATTACCAACTGTTCAAAAGATAGATGCTAGTAAACTGGATATGGTGGTCCATGAAAAGAAGACAAAAGTAGCATTGATCATTGAAATTGCCACACCCAGTGACTACACTGTCTTGCTTACAGAGAGACCCAAAGTCATAAAATATCAGGATTTGCAGGCAAAAATGAGAGCAGTGTGGAAGAAAGATACTCAGACAGTTCCAATAGTAGTAGGAGCAACGAGTCTTATAAAAAAAGAATTTACAATCATATTTAGATATGTTACCAATACATGTAACTCCATACGAACTGCAGGATTCATTACTGGGCACATTGTGGGTGCTGCGAAGACCACTTTTGGCTGACATCAAAGATTGAAACAATACTAATTTCATGAACTTTAATCGTACTTTGACTTAGGGATTGGGGTCTGTTCCCATCATGGTATTAGAAACCCAAAAGACTTGGAGAAATTAAAAAGGATTGAAACCATATAAATGTACTGAATGCAGTAGGTGTTTCACACAGCTGTGCATTCTTTGTTGGTTTCTTGTCATTCACACAGATTAAGATAGAAATTAGAGGAAAGAAAAATACTTCCACAAGAAAAACTGTCAGAAGCTTCCAATAACAATTTTTGTTCATTGTGCCTTCTGTGGAAGGTCGGGCACTGGGCTGGCAACTCAACACCATAAAACTTCACTGCCAATCATGAGCAGACAGGTGATCTGCTATGGCGACCCAAAAGAAAAAGAAGAAGAAGAATACAACATATATATGAAAAACATTATATAAACCAAGAAACCTTGCCCTGTTTGGAAAAAGAAGCAACTGACAAAGTGTAAAACTATAAAGAATAAACTCTAGAGACTTTTGGAAGGTATAAAAAATATGGACATGTGAAAGAAAGAGAGATATGATATGTTGCAATATTTATGCAAAAAAAAAAAACCCAAATTAATCAACACAAAAAAGGCCGCCCCAAAGATATTAAAAGAGAAATACAGGCAAAGGTGTCCAGACATGAAAAAATTTCACAATAAAAAATATCAAAAAGAGGGAACATAGAACAGAAGATTAGTGAAGTATACGTTAAAACAATAGAAGTTGAAGTTATGGAATACTTGCGAAGTGAAGGATTTAGTGTAGAAAGTCTAACACAGGTTACATACATTGATGGAACAAGAAGTCCCCAAAGTAAGGAGAAACACGAGGATCCGAACAAGAAACATTGACATGGGAACAAAAAAGAGATTTAATATTGTGTAATTACTATGCAAAGGAGAAAGCAAAACCAATCAATACAGAAAGAGCAACACTAAAGATATTTGAAGAAAATATGGGCAAATGCATCTAGATATGGAAAAATTTACAATGCAAAAAATAAGAAAACAAACAGGAAAAGCAAAAAAGAGGATTAATAATGGAAATGTTAAAGAAGATTAGTGAAGTATACGTTAAAAAAAATAGAAGTTGAAGTTATGGATTACCTGCAAAGTGAATGATTTAGTGTAGAAAATCTAACTCAGAAAACATCACAGCAGGATAGAGCAATGTATCCCCCAAATTAAGGTGAAACCACTGGAGCAGGAAACATCTGATCAGTTGCCAAATGAAGATACTTTGGAGCCTTCCACAGGAAACCAGTACAAGTGTTCAGTTGGAGTTGCACAAGTGGAGGAACAGGAAACTGTGGCAAATCTGATGCAGCCAATGTTTTGGGGGTGATAAGCCCGTGAGTTCCCACATGAAAGAGTTATGGATGATACAGGATGAAACCAAAGAGAATGTGGTGCAGGAAGATGTTGTGGAACTAGCTGTAGAATGGCTACAGGAAATGGAAAACAAAGGATATACCCACAGCTTAGATGAAAATGATCTAAGAGAAGAGTTGCTTGACTTAATAGAGATGGGCAGACATATTAAGATCAATGAAAGAAATAGACTGCAGAAAGTCAATGAAAGTAAAAAGTTAGAACTTTGATAAAACAAATGAACACAGTAATTAGGACTGTCCGTAGAGATACAAGCAATATATCAGAAGTAAATAAGATATATCACTGCAGCTAAATTAATAACAGGTAAAGTCTTACTACAAAAACACAGAGTAGTAAGAGAAAGAAAGGGGAGAAATCCAATGCCATCATGGAAATATCGAATAGAGAAAAGTATAAAGCAATTAAGTCAGGTACCACTGTTAGAAGAGTATAGAAGAGGGAACAGATCAACAAAAATACTCAGAAAGATGTACCCGATAAAAGCAATGCACAGTATCAAAACAGATCAGGATCTATTGTGCACTATCTACTCAGAAAGATGTACCCGGTAAAAGCAATGCACAGTATCAAAACAGATCAGGATCTATTGTGCACTATCGCAAATAATAAACTAAAATTATCAGCACAGGCAGAAAAAATTTGACAGATATGCAGATAAATGTAAAGGCAAAGTACAAAATAAGAAATTTATTGATGAGCCAAAAACGTTTAATAGAGAATTGGGAAACAAGGCGAAAGGAATTGAAACTCCATCAAAATAAAAGAAGAAATAGATACAGTTTGGAGAAATAATCTATGAAGACCTTGTGGAACATCATAAAGACTAAGAAGTTATGATTTCTACCCATTCCGGGGGCCTAAACATGACCTGTGATTTGAATAGGACATACTGGAGGGACAGATTTGTCTCCCAGCAACTGTCACATCTTTGGAATAGGCTGCCAATTCATGTGAAGCAGAGCACCTCTATGACACCGTTCAAAAGGAACCTGGATGAGTGGATGGGACAAAGAAAAATTCTTACAAGGGATAGAGCCCATAACAGTCCTTGACATTGGCAGTCATTACTAAATACAGTCCTGGGTATTGACTAGAGTATCTATGGTATTACATTGGGATGAAACTGCTAGGCTTGAAATGACTTCTGAGTAGATAGCCTAGTAACGTCCTATGATAAGTTCAAATGTACAGGATATGCAATGGGATGAAGTAACGGCCAGAGAGATTGAAACAAAGTTAAGAAAACCCCAGGCCCAGATACAGTACCTAACTTCTGGTTAAAAGTATTAACATCTTTACATGAAGATTTAGCCATAGGTAACAACTGTTTATGTGCGCATCCCAAACAGACACCAGCCTGACTAACAAAAGTAAAAACAATACTCCTACTTAAGAGCAAACCTGCAAGCTATCCTAAAACCCATTAACTTGCCTTCCGACTATGTTTAAACTATACAGTGGAATTGATGTCAACAGAGTTTATAGTCATGTAGAAGGAAACGATCATTCCAATATAACAAAAGAGTAATAAAAAAAGTCATGTGAAACAAAGGGTCATTTGATATTAAAGTCATAATGGAGAACTGTAAAAAGGGGAAGAATCTAAGTATGGCATGGCTAGACTACAAAAAAGCATTTGACGTTATCCCACATTCACGGGTAAAAGATTGCTTAAAAATGTATAAGATGCACCCTACATTGATCGATTACATTACAGTGACCATGAAACAGTGGCAAACCACTTTGCAGTTAAGCCATGATAAAGGACAAATTATTATTCCAAGGATAAAAATTCAAAGGGGGATATTCAAGGGTGACTCTATCACCGCTGCTCTTTTTTCTTGCCCTTAAGCTATCCACTTAAAAGATTAGGTCATGGCTATAATGTCGTTCCCAGAAAACAACAAAGTGAAAAGACTTCTCATCATCTTTTTGTAGATGATTTAAAACTGTATAGTTCATCAGATGAGGAACTGAAAGTGCAACTGCAAGTGGTTAAAACTTTCCCAGATGATGTTAGGATGTCATTTAGTCTTGATAAACATGCAAAAGCAACCTATAAAGCAAATAAGCAGTAGCACCAAGAAAACATCAGTTTGGGACAGGAATGTGATATAATAGAACTTGAGTAAGAAGGAGTGTATAAATAGTTAGGAATTCATGAAGGATCACCAGTACAACATGAACAAATGTGAAGCTATAACAAAAAAACATCAGTTTGGGACAGTAATGTGATATAATAGAACTTGAGTAAGAGGAAGTGTGTAAATAGTTAGGAATTCATGAAGGATCACCAGTACAACATGAACAAATGCAAAGCTATAAGCCAATTTGCTCTTGTCCTAACTTGCAGGTTTGGAGTGAGTGACTGGCTTCAAAAGGTGTTGGATAGTTTGGAGAGGAAGACAAGAAGGATGTTTCATGCTCATCAAATAATTTGTAAAAATTAGCGCATACCAAGATTATGTATCTCTCGGGCGGCCACGGTGGTGCAGTGGTTAGCATTGCCGCCTCACAGCAAGAGGTTCTCCGGTTCGATCCCCGGCTGGGGTGCCTTCTGTGCGGAGTCTGCATGTCCTCCCTGTGGTCGCGTGGGTTTCCTCCGGGTGCTCCGGTTTCCTCCCACATCCCAAAGACATGCTGCAGGTGGATTGGACACTCTAAATTGGCCCTAGGTGTGCGTGTGAGTGTGCCTTCTGTGGAAGGTTGGGCGCCGGGCTGGCAACTCGACACCGTAAAACTCCACTGCCATTCGATGTGCGGACAAGGTGATCCGCTGTGGTGACCCCTGACTGGGAAAAAGCCGAAAGAAGAAGAAGAAGAAGATTATGTATCTCTCATTCTGAAGAAGGTCGGGGCCTCCTCAAATTGGATTGCATGTATAGATTTGCAGTGGTGGGACTGCATATATATTTGTTGACCTCATAAGACCCAAATGTAGTGAAAGTTTTGAAAGATGAGGAGAATAAGTCTAAGATGACTTCCCTGCTTAGTTTAGCAGAAGCACATCAGCGTCAAGCAGGAATGGAAATCAAACCAGAAGTAGATAAAAATCATGCAGCAACTGAATGTACCAAAAAACAAAAGAAAAAATATAAGGTGAAGGATCAGATGAGAAGGCAAGAAGTGTGGAAAATGCATAAATATAGTTGGAAATATAGAAAACTCTTTGAACAACCTCTTGTTGATCAGGATCAGATGCAGGAATAGTTAAGGAAAGATGAATTTAAACCAAAAGATGAAAGGTTAATGTTGGCGGCCCAAGGCAATGGACTACGTACACATTGGTTTACAAAGTCCATTGAATATGTGAGAGAATCAGAAAAATGTAGGTTTTGTAAAACAGAGTTGGAAACAGTTGATATACTAATGGCAGAAGGACTCTATACTGAAAGGCATAGTAATGTGGCAGGACTGTTGCACTGGGGATTGTACAAACATAATAATATTGAGGTAGCTGAAAAACACTGGAAACATGAACCACAAAGCATTGCAGAAAATTATGAAGTGTATATCACATGGGATCACCCATTACCAACAGTTCAAAAAATAGATGCGAGAAAAACAGATGTAGTAGTCCATGAAAAAAAGACAAAACTAGCATTTATCATTGAAATTGCTACACCCCTTGACTACAGTGTCTTACATACAGAGGGACACAAAGTCATAAAATACCAGGATTTGCAGACAGAAATAAGGGCAGTGTGGAGGAAGTATACCCAGACAGTTCCAATAGTAGTAGGAGCAATGGGTCTTATAAAAAAGAATTTACAATGATACTTAGATATGTTACTGATACATGTAACTCTGTACAATTTGCAGGAGTCATTACTGTGCACATAGCGGTGCTGTGAAGAGCACTTCTGGCTAACATCAAACTTTGAAACAATACTAATTTCTTAAACTTCAATCATACTTGTACTCAGGAGTGGGGTACATTTCCATCATGGTATTAGAAACCCAGAAGACTTGGAGACATTAAAAAAAGAGCAAAATCATATAAATCTACCGAATACAGTAAGTGTTTCAGAGACCTCAGCAATCTTTAGGATTTTGTCATTCACAGGGGATTACTGAATTTGGTAAGTGCATCACACATCTCAGCAATTTGCAACAGCGTCATGCCACTCAGAGGGAATAAACCAAATAAATGTATGAAATGCAGCAAGTGCTTCATGCATCTTAGCAATCTTGGACAGAATCATGACACAAGTAATTGACTCTTCAATTTTCATTTGCTGGCTGGTATTTTAAATTGTATATATTGATAGGATTGTAGCAGTTGCTCCTTTTTTACACTGAGGAAGTGTCCTGTGAGACTTAAGCTTTGTGTTTTATTCAGTTTTATTAAAGGATTTGGAGACATTTGCATTGTTGTTTTTTTCTTTTTGCCTGCTGTTTGACTTTTCCTCACAAACTGTAATTGCCTTTGTACTGAGCATTTCTTCCTTTCTCCATGGTGGTGTTGCAACCTCGTGTTTAGTCTATGTATGTAGCGGAGCTGTGGGTGATGCAGCCTTTAACATCAAGGAGTGCAGGTGGGGGCTTGCACCCCTGGAAAACATTTCTGATCATAGTTGTATGAGGTGACCAAAAGTGAGTCAAAAGCTTGTCAGGGAGCCACTGCAGGCTCTGTTCACAGAAATTCAAGTCCAGCAGTTCTTTTAAGTTCAGGTGCTCAGAAGCAGTGTTCTCCCTTCTTATGATATTATCTGGATTCCTCTAGTGAAGATGTTCAGGTATTCTCACATACAGTCATCAGCATCTCATTGCTTCCTGCGCTACTCCACCAAGATCCGGTGATCAAGGTAATAGTTTCTATCACTGAAACACCAACATTTCCAGTTGGAGGAGCTACAGACCTCTATCTTGTATGCCACATAATTGGACATTCAACTAATCTATGCAGGAATCTTGTTTGCTATTACTTCAAGTTAACTTACTTTTTGCATTTTCACACTATTTATATCATGTTTTAAAGCAGCAGTTTTCTGTGTATTTTCACTATCCTGGTGAGTACCATCATACTGTATTACATTAACCTCCCTACAGCTTGATATCATTGGTCTCAGGCCACTAGATGGGCTGTGGGCCCTAGAAAGGCCTTCTGCATTATGGTGAGTCAAGCCTGGTCTGTGTTTCATTGAAAGATTTAAAGGCTGCAAGGAAAGTTCCCACCTACAGAGTTTTATTTTCCCATTCTGTTGTCTTTTCAGCCTTAACACATACATAGGTTCATAGGTAAATACAGTAAACTTTCAGTTAACCGGAACTCAAGCAACCAGAAAAAAAATTGAAGAAATGCATGATAGCATGAACAATTCAGTTTTTCATGTATTGCACTTTCTGTTTTTCCCCTGTAAAAACATATCTTACGTTTTTTATAGTTTTAGAGTTTTAATAAGGAAGATACAAATAAATTCCCCCATGCCCAATCCTGAGAATAAGTCAAACCAAACAAGTCCAATCACTGAAATGTCAACACTCACTCCATACTCACTCAGTCAATTTTCATCAGATTTCACACTCTCTCCGATCTCTCTCACACACACAGTCTCTTCAGCTTTCATACATGCATTCACTCAGTCTTCCTCTCTCCGATCTCTCACACACACTTCAGCTTTAATACAGCTCTCCAATCTCTCACACAGTTGCTTCTGCTTTCATATGTCCAGTCACTCTCTTTCTGTCTCTTTCTATTCAGTTCCAATCCATTCAGTGTGCCACTGAAAGCCATTCTGCTTGCCATGCTTTCTAGTGGAAATATAAGTTTAAAATATTATTATTCCAGACAGGCTATTAGTTACTGTATTTCAGGATTAAATGCAAACAATACAGTGCTTATGGTATGGTATAGTATAGGGTACAGTATTTGTCAGGTCTGTTTTTAATAGTAACTCTCAAGCAACCAGAAACTACACTTATCCAGCATCTACCAATCCCCATGGGTGCCGGTTAACTGAGAGTTTACTGTAGGAGGTTATTAAGCTATTGGCCCTAGGGCCCTTACAAGTCTAGCCAAGTTCAACTTTTGTTCTAGAGATATGGTGTATGTTATAAGCAGATCTAAATCAGGACAGACTGCCCCTATTTAAGAGGGACACAGGTGAAACTCCTGGGGTGAATTTGCAGTTTCCAATCCAATCATTCAAGTTATGCTTAAAAGGGTTAACAAGGGGCTCTGTTTAACCTTTTAAGAAGTTTATTCCAGAGGAGAGGTAACCTCTGGGAGACATAGCTGTCTTCCCAGCAAGTCCTGTTGATGTCACATGCTAGGTTAAGGTCCCGAGAGCAAGTGAATAGTGTAGCATTTGATTTACGATTGTGCAGCATTTCCATTAAGGGAGGATCAGAGGTTGCTCAGTATGCAAGGCAAAGGTCACTTCTGAGTAGTCTATACAATGCAGAGTATATTGACAGTGATTTCACTCCGTCCACATAAGATGTGCTGATGACCCTGAATTAAATTTGTGAGGAAACTTTGAGGTCTCTCCAGTTGCTGCAGCTGCCCGTTTAGAGACATACCGAAGGAAGCATTGTATTCTGTCATTGGCCTGATGAGGGGAAAGTACAGGGGAGTTATAACCTCTTTTGTTCTGGAAGTTATGCCTTTGCTTATGAGGTGAGCAATGTAGAAGGCCTTCCTTACCACCACGGAGACGTGGTGATGAAAAGTAAGATTGCTGTCAACCTGTGTGCCCAAATCTCTCAGTACTGATTTAGAGCTTAGGGTGTTGTTATTAATATAGTAATCTGCAGGGACATCACCTATGCCAAAGGAGACAATAATGCATTTTTTTGCATTGAGATTAAAACCATGAGTTTGGCACCAGTCATTGGCTTATGTAAGTCCTTCTTGTAAAATGATGTCATCATTTGGGAACTCAATGACTGCTCCTTGTTTGCAGTCATCAGCAGACTTTGTTAGCCACAGCCCTTTTGTTTCTGCCTGTACTTCTGAGAAGTAGATTCTCAGTAGGGGCCCCAGCACTGATCCCTGTGGAACACCACTTTGTAACGAGTCTGTTGGTGGAGGTGGAGTCCCCTATTTTGACTGTATGTGTTCTATCAGTGAGCCAGTTTGCAACCCACCTGACAGTATATAGGTTGACCCCCAACTGGGTGAGTTTTTCAGTGATGGCAGTGTGGGAGATTGTGTCAAAGGCCTTGGCCAAGTCTAGGTCAGCCATATTCACAGATTTGCCTTTCTCCAGGGATTTGGTGACGATCTTGAAGAAGTCCAACAGGTTCACCAGGCAGGATCTCCCTCTAACAAAAGGGAGGGAGGTTGGCATAATGGTAAATGTGCTTACCTTAGAAACACAAGGTGCAGGGTTTGATTCTCACATGGGGTAATTAGCTAGGCTTAAAATTGCCCCGGAGGACAGTTATCCTAGTACTAATCTATGAATCAATGAAAAAAAAAACTGGATCGGGTCAAGTGTTTGAAGGTCTCCTATATCCTTGTTGATAAGGTCCATGATGATTGTCTCCATGGCCTTGCAGATAAGGCTAGATAGGCTAATGAGTCTATAGCTCCCAGGGTTGGTAGATGCACCCCACTTGTGCAAGGGGATGACGGTAGCTGTTTTCCCTTCAGCACAGACAAAACCAGTGCTTAGTCTGTGGTTGAAAAGAGTACCAATGGTATTACTAACTACTGTTTTAAACATTTGAGAACACAGGCTGGGATGTTATCAGATCCCATAGATGCTGTTTTTTTGGCCTTGGAGAGAGAGGTTAAGACCTGCTCTTTAGAGATACAAGGTAGACAATAGGTGGTAGGAATGTTTTGGGGTATATGTGGTGGGCACGGGTGGGAGAAGTTTTCACTGAACCTATCCACTAGCAGACTGGCTATTTCCACTGGCTCAGTATATGTGGTACCATTCACTACCAGTTCACTACAAATTTGGGCTTTTTCTTTAAGGTTCTGGATGCATCTAAAAAATGCCCTATGGTTAGCCTTACTTAGGGATGCTAATCTAGATTCGCAATTAGCTTTAGAGGATTTCACAGGATGTCTTATTTACTTGTTCAAGCTGAGAAGGGTGTGCTTCCAATTCTGAGATCGGCCCTTCTTGCTCTTAGACAGCAATTTCTTCCTCTGATTGTATAACCTGTTTAAAGTGGATGCCCACCTGGCAGGCTTGTTTTTTCTTGAGGATCTTACTTTGGTCCTATCAGGAACAGCTGAGTCAATACAACTGTATAGATGTTTATAAAATGCATTGGTGTATATCCCAGTATAGGAGTCCTTGCTGTCAGTGGGGACAGGAGCTTTGAAGTTATTAATGCCTTCTCATAAAAGGCTGTAGTTGGCTTTGGAGAAAATTTTTACCCTAATTTCTCCTGGGGATGTCTGCTGCTATTGTTACTTTGAAAGAGACTGATTTATGATCAAACTTCACCTGGCAGGGCTACACACTTTTGGTGGTGCACCATTCTACCATGTTGGTGAGTACCAAGTCTAGAAAGTTTTGGCCACTTATTGGGGTGTCAACAATTTGCTCTAAGGCATTTGAGTTAACGAAGTCCAAGAACCCTTGGGCAAGTGTGTTTGTACATGTATGATTTACTCAGTCTATGGATGTCACCATAACCATGGTATTTGGTTGTGTTTTGAGTAGCTCAAGTAGTTCCAAGTAGACAGTGCGGATATCATGGTTCATGGAGGGGGAACTATAGCTGGCGATAACTTGGAGAGGGGTCTTTCCTATAGTTATTTGCACATGGAGTAACTCTATGGAATCATTCTGTTTAGCCAATCTGGAGGTGTATTTATCTTTGAATATTGATACTCCTCCTCCTTTACTTTTCAAGTGTTCATTTTATGGTCTGAATGTGACTACACAGATGTCCGCATCTTCCTAGGTGAGGAGTGCTTCCAGTGAGTGCAGTTTCAAATTTAGACTCCTGCCATTTAGCAGCATAACCCTAAGGTTATTTTTGAGGATATTTTTATGATAGGAATTTTGTTTTTGTGACATTGCCTAAAAAGGCACTATGGAGAGGCAAGAGCCGTAGCCAGTAGCCAAAAGCCCAGAGGTGACAGATGGAGGCCATCTGTGGCAAAGCATCAAGGTCTATCAGCCATATCATCGCAGCTGATAGGTACTAAATCCCCTTAGAATGACACCAAAAACTAAGCCAACTGTTGAATTCAGACATTTTTTTGTCTGTATTGAGGCACCATCCTAGGTGAAGGTAGAATGCTGTTTAAGGCTGGGGACACACCTACCTGGGGCACATAATCAGAGAGATCAGTTATGTCTCTCTTCATATAGTCCAGTGAGGTATGTCTCAAGTCGTTCACACCAACATGGACTATGGCAGCGTCACAGCAGTGCCTGTTGAGAGAGAGTTGAGTGCATGTGTGATATGGCAGATTCTGGCACCTAACAGACAGCTTACTGTGACCTTTTCCTTATCCAACCTAGTGAGTGAGACATCTGTGTGTCTCACAATGGAGTCACCTATGACTAAAACATTTGATTTTGTGTCTTGCCTTGGGGCATGATTGGTGAGACACTGGTGCGTGCATTTGTATGTGTACTGTGATTTGCTGGAAATGTGTTAAGTGAAGTGTGGTTATGTTTGGGAGGTCTCTGATCTTTAGGTAGGCTTCTAATGAGAATCTCTGCATTTGTTGACTCAGGATGCCCATGTCAATCAGGTTGGCTGGAGAAATGGTGGAAAATTTTTCATTCATGACACTAGGTGAAGTACTGCGGTCAGTAAACAGGATGGGACTAGAAGGACCTGGTATGGCTAAGGAACAAGAATAAGTTCTAAACTGTGAGGGGCTTAATTGGTAATACTTATGTAGGAACTTCAGAGGCTCAGCTCAGTGTCTAACTGGGCAGGGAAGCAGAACAGCAAGAAACCTCTGTTGGATTACAAGTAGTTGACTAAGGGAAAATTATTTAAGAATTTTTGTCTATAACTGCCAATGGTATCCCCCACTGTGCGGTAATGAACGGTTATGCAGGTGGTGTGCACCATGCAAACCTGAGCTAATGCAGGCAACAAGTAGCAACAAAATTAAACTGATTTCAAATACTTTAACCAGTAGTAGCACACTAGACTGGGCCCTGAACCAACAATCACCACTCAGATAGGTCCTTAGCTACACTGTACTCTAACTAGGGTGCACTGGAGGCCATGTTTTGTGGAGGAAAGCTGGATTAGTGCTCAGAAACTGTAAAAACAGACTGGGTCCAGCAAATCTGAAACAAGTCTATGCTAGGATGAAAGTGCAGGAAACAGCAAAAATACAGTAAAATAGAGTTCAAAAATTATAGCACACTGTAAAATACAATGCAAGAAGTGCAGATCAAGTAAAAATGATACTTATTTTTGGTAGCAGCCAGTGGATGCTTTAGATACCACAGGAGATTGATTATTTTTCAGTAGCATGCAGTGGATTCTTCATGTCACACAGGAGATTGATTGCTTATTGCTAACCTGTAAATTAACCAAAGAGAGAGCCCAAGACTGAGACTTATTCCAGCAAGTGTAAATTCTAAGCCAAGAAGTTAATAATTCAGTGACACTAGTGTCCTCCTGATTACTTAGTATTACTTTTAACAGTGGAATAATCAGCTGTATAGTAAAAGGCTTGCTAAAATCTGGAGAAACTAGGATCTGCACTGAACATTAATATTTCTTTCAGCTGCTTAAAGTATTCTCTCCTTTACTACTGATTTTTAAGGGGCATCTTCCCTTTTGCAAGGTTTATATGAGAATATTATTGATGCAAAATGGCTACAGATTTTCAATAATGTTAAAAATGTACCAGATGTCTGTAACTGTAATGCCTGGAGCTGTACTGAACAAGTCCCAAATCTTCTTGAACTTTTCAGAGTAAAAGCCTTGATTTTGTAATTCTATGATAAATGTAGTTTATTATGTATTGTATAGTGAGCAGCAAATATAATGAAAATAGCAGCATACACTGGAGATAGCTATAGGTTCATAGGTTCATACTAGGCTATCTGCCCTAGGACATTTATAAGCCTAGCCAGAGTGTGTTTGGCTTTCGCCACCCATTTTAAATTAATTTTGCTATGCCCTTTTTCGAGGTTAGTATACTGTGCCTCTGTCTAACAGTGTCACAGAAGTGATACCTGGGGTAAACCTACGATCTCCCATCCACTCATCAAGATTCCTCTTAAAGAAAGTCAATGAGAGACTCTGCCTAACCTGGACTGGGATTTTATTCCAGAGTGAAGGGAGCCTCTGGGTTATGAATCTGTCCCTCCAGCATGTCCTATTTATTTCAGTGCTGAGGTTCAAGTTTCTCGAGCATGTAGCTCGATGGGATATGGATTTTCTGAGGTGCAGCATGTCCATTAATTCCGGGTTGGACATGGCTTTATACGTCAGGCAAAGATCGCCTCTGAGCAGGCGGTATGCCACTGAGTAGAGCTGGAGTTTCTTTAACCGGGCAGCATATGGCATCTGTTTGAGCCCTTTGATCCTCTTGGTGAGGTACTTTTGGGGTCTTTCCAGTTGCTGCAGGTGTCTGGTAAGGTACATCCCAAAAGGGGCATTGTACTCAATTATGGGCCTGATGAGAACTGAGTAAAGAGGCACGATGACCTCCCCTGATCTAGATGTGAATCCCTTCATGATTAGGTGGGCTATATAAAATGTTTTTCCAACCACTTTGGCCACGTGGTTGTCAAATGAGAGATTGCTATCAACTTGGGTCCCCAGGTCCCTAATTACTTCTTCCGTACTTAATGGATTACCACCTATGTGGTAATTTGTGGGCACTTTGTTTTTGCCAAAGGGGATGACTATACACTTTTTGGCGTTTAGCTTGAGGCCATGGCTCTGGCACCAGTTGCCTGTTTCTGTGAGGCCCTTTTGTAGGATGCTTGTGTCAGCTGGAGAGTCGATTATGGCGCCCAGTTTGCAGTCATCTGCGAACTTGGTCAGCCACAGTCCTTCCGTGTTGGCCTGTACCTCCGAGAAATATATAACGAACAAGAGAGGTCCCAGGACTGAGCCTTGTGGGATGCCACTTGTAACTGGTTTGGAGTCTGACATGGCTCCAGCAATTCTAACCATGTGGGTTCTGTCCTTGAGCCAGTTTGCAACCCATCTAGTGACATAGGGGTTTATATTTAAGCTGGTGAGCGTATCTATAATGCCCGAGAGGGGTATTGTATCGAAGGCTTTTGCGAGGTCCAGGTAGGCTGTGTGGACCACCTTCCCATCATCAATGGCCTTGGTGACTGTTTCAAAGAAATTGACCAGGTTTAAGAGGAAGGATCTGCCCTTAACAAAGCCGAACTGGGTAGGATCCAGTGTCTGTAGGTCCCCAATATCTTTATTTATGAGGTCCATGATGATCCTTTCCATAGCTTTGCAGACCAAGCTAGTCAGGCTTATGGGGCGATAGTTTCCAGGATCCGTTGAGGCACCACCTTTGTGGAGAGGGACCACTGTTGCTGTACGCCACTCTTTGGGTACATATCCTGTAGTAAGGCTGAGATTGAACAGTAGTTTTATGTTTGGGTTTAGCTCTTCTTGGAGTTCATGTAGGATGCAGCCCGGGACACCGTATGGTCCCATTGATGCTGTGTTTTTTGCTTTGGAGAGGGCAGCTCTTACCTGAGCATCTGAGATGTCAGGGGGGCAGCACTCTGCTGGGATAGATATTTGCCCTTTTGGTGGGGAGGGGGGGAAGTTTGCACTGAACCTGTCAGCTAGGATGTTGGCAATGTCTGTGGGTTCGATGTATTTTTTGTCATTTTGGACTAATTCTGAGCATAGGTTCATAGGTTCATACTAGGCTATCTGCCTTAGGGCATTTATAAGCCTAGCCAGAGTGTGTTTGGCTTTCACCACCCATTTTAAATTAATTTTGCTATGCCTTTTTTTGAGGTTAGTATACTGTGCCTCTGTCTAACAGTGACACAGAAGTGATAGCCGGGGTAAACCTACGATCTCCCATCCACTCATCAAGATTTCTCTTGAAGAGAGTCAATGTGGGACTCTGCCTAACCTGGACTGGGATTTTATTCCAGAGTGAAGGGAGCCTCTGGGTTATGAATCTGTCCCTCCAGCATGTCCTATTTATTTCAGTGCTGAGGTTCAAGTCTCTCGAGCGCGTAGCTCGATGGGATTTGGATTTTCTGAGGTGCAGCATGTCCATTAATTCCGGGTTGGACATGGCTTTATACGTCGGGCACAGATCGCCTCTGAACAGGCAGTATGCCACTGAGTAGAGCTGGAGTTTCTTTAACCGGGCAGCATATGGCATCTGTTTGAGCCCTTTGATCCTCTTGGTGAGGTACTTTTGGGGTCTTTCCAGTTGATGCATATCTGGGAATTCCCACCCAGGTTCCTAACATAACTAAAGAAAGCCTTGTGATTATCCTTAGTGTCCTGTGCAATTTTTCTCTCGAAGCTGGCCTTAGATGATTTTATGAGTGCCCGTAGTTTTTTGCTAATACTGATCAGAGATGCCTTCCCTTTTTGGGATTTTGCTCTATCATGTAGTAGCTTCCTCCTTCTATTGTATAGTTTGTTTATGGCTGGGGTACACCAGACAGGACATCTGCCTTTGGAGGATTGGGTCTTGGTTTTATTTGGGATTGCATGATCCATGCATTCCTGAAGGTGTTCCTAGAATGCGTTTATAAAGGATTCTGCGGTCTGGGCCGTATTTTCCACAGGCCCGGGTGCTTTGAAGGATTCCACCTCGGTTTTGAGGAGTGTGAAATTTGCTTTAGAGAAGTTTTTCACTGTGGTTTTCAGGGCAGGGGATGGAGTCAGGATGTGAGTATCCAGTGAGATTAGTTTATGGTCTGATCTTACCAGTGAGGGATACACTTCTGGTCTGGAGCATAGAGTCCCCATGTTGGTGATGATCAGGTCCAGTATGTTTTCCCCTCTTGGAGTGGTAACAAGTTGTTCCATAGCATTTGAGTTTATACATTCTAGAAACCTTTGGGCTAGAGTGTTGGAGCTAGAGTAATGCTCCCAGTCTATGTTTGGGTAGTTGAAGTCGCCCAATATAATGGTGTTTGGAGAGACCTTCATATTTTCAGGAAGGCCGAATGGGGTTCCTGGGTTTGGGAGGGTGGTCTGTAGCAGGCTATAAACTGGAAGGCAGTTTTACCCACTGTTAGTTGCACATGGATAGTCTCTGATGCTTTGTGCTGTGCCACCAACCTGGAGGTGTGAGTATCTTTGACGAATATTGATACTCCCCCTCCTTTTGTGGTTCGGTCCAAGTTTTGGGGCCGAAAAGTATGGTATGAGGTATAACCTGGTAGTGCTGGGGTGCTCTCGGTAGCCTTGAACCAGGTTTCTGTTACTGCACAGATATCGATGTTCTCCATGCTAAGGAGAGTTTTGAGTGCGTGCATCTTGAGGTTTAGACTTCTGGCGTTGAGTAGCATTACTCTTAGTTTCTTATCCCTTGTGATACCTATGGAGGTGGGTTTGTCTTTTGAGCCTTGCCTAAAAAAGGCACTATGGGGGTAGCAAGAGCCTTTGCCAATATCCGAAAGCCCAGGGGTGACAGGTGCAAGCCATCCCTAGCGAATCATCGTGGCTTGTCGAGCATGTCATCCCAGGCTGACAGGCATTGGATCCACTTTGAATGACACCAGTACTTAAGCCAATTGTTGAAATTGATCATCTTGTCTTCATATTGTGACATCATTCTTGGTGAGGGTAAGATGCTACTCAAGGTCAGGGTCATACCGGCCTGGGCTACATGCTCAGAGAGCTCCTCTATGTCTCTTTTCATGTAGTCCAGGGAGTCTCAGGTCATTCACACCAGCATGGACAATGACTGAGTCATATTTGTACTTGCCTTGGAATGACCTGAGTGCTTGTGTTATGTGGTGGATCCTAGTGCCCGACAGGCAGCTCACCGTGACCTTCTCCTTGTTCAGCCTGGAGAGCGGGTCGTCAGTGTGCCTGACGATAGAGTCACCTATTACAAGTGTATCAGGTGTGTTGTTTAGCCTTAAGGGCTGTGACTGTTTGGCACACTGGCTTTGTGAGCTATGTGTTGCACGTGTTTTGTTTTGGGGTAGCGGTTGCTTGGGTGTCTGCTTTGGAGGTCTCTGCTGCTTAGGCAGATTTTTATTTAGAGCCTCCGAGTATGTTTTTGTGTGTTTATGTGTTTGGTTTGCTGTCATGGTAGGACTATGTGAGACTGGAATTGTAGTGAGTGTGGTTTCCTTCTCCTCCTGAATGGTTTCGCCAGTACTGAGTTGAGAGAGCTTAGCCTCCAGTATGGCTATATGGTTGCATCTCTCACGTGTCGGAATTTGTTGGGAGCAGGAGAGAGTTGTCTGTGTACATGAGGCAGTTGCAACATTGCCTCAAGATTCCCAGATTCAGCAGCTGGACTGGAGAGGAGATTGACAACTGACCTTTGGACATGCAAGAATAGTATTGGGAATTCCTTTATAATTGAAAAAAAGGGCCAATGGGGAACAAGGTACTCAAGGGGAGTTTGTGAGGGTGTAGTGCTTTTAATATTTTAGTGCTGGCTTATATAATTGCTTTAGTGAGCAAGTGCCAGGTAACTTAAATGCAATGTGTTACAGGTAACTTAAATGCTAAAACGACAAACAGTAACTTTCTTTCAAGTGAAACAAGGAAATAAGTACAGTAAGCAATGCAGATATCACTAGGGATCCACAGAAGCGCTGAAAAGCCACGTTTTAGGTGGAATTAGCGTTTCAGGGAAATAACAAGCAAACAAACAACAAGCATACAAATAAAGCCAGATTCAGCAGGCCTGGATCTAGTCTATGCTACATCAAACAAGGTGTACCAATTTCAGTAAGAAACAGTTCAAATATGCAGGCACTATAAGCCTTTAACCAGAAATTCCCAGCTTAGAAGGGCAGAGTCCAGCCTCTCCTCCCACAAGAGTGCAGACCACGAACCTTTTTAATGTAAAATAACTGGCCTGAAGTCCAAGTGCTTAAACCAGACTAATACACTTTTAGTATAACAGACACTGAGCCCTCAATCAGCAGTTCACAACTTAGAAGGATGTAAGCTACCTGTCCTGCCACCACAGTGCAGGCCACAAACCTTCCTAATGTAAAACAACTGGTCTGAAGCCCAAGTGCTTAAACTAAAAGGCTTAGAATGAGTTTTACACCAAGCAGTAATAAATACAATTGAGTACTTTTAAGATGACACAAAAGCAAAATAAAGTAGGAAGAAACACAAATACAGTAAAAGCAGATATTTTTTTTTTTTTTTTTTTGAGTGAGCAAATGAGATGGGCCCAGGAGTTACAGGACAGAAGCAAGTGCAAATGCAGGCCTTCAAATCAGAAAGTTGAAAGAGATGGAAGACCACCCAAATGGCCAGTAACTACAAATTCTGGGTCAGAACCACTCCTTATGTGGTAGACAGGTTACCTAGTGCTTACCACTCCCACTGATAAGCTAGAAGGCTTCCCTCCAACACAGAAAGGCTTGGGGGCTCAGAAGATTACAAATAGTCCTGGATACAACAAATCTGTATCTGGAACACTAATTATAGGAAAGGTAAGAAACAGGCTTACAATTTTTTTCAGAAAAGTAGCAAAAACAGTAGTAAAAACAATTCACATGCAGTGCAAGCTGGCACACTTGAGTATGTAGCAATATTAGTCCACACACAGTTTGAAAAAATGTAATTAAATTAAAAAGGACTAAAAGCAAGTGCAGAAAGGGTTTATTAGGTAGAATGCGGTAAAGAGATGGGACTGGGGGAGTGTCCTAGATCTAATCTACAGTGGGGCGGGCACTGCAAAAGCCACCAAATTTAAACTACAACCAAGAACAGGGGGGGGGGGGAGTTTCAACAGAGATGTGAGGAATCAGAGTGCAAATTATAAAACCAAAAAAAAAAATATACTGATCTCTGTATATTTGCAGAACACTAAGACAACAGATATCTAAGCAACAATTTAGCTCTATAATACAGAAAAATATACTCAGCTCTATATATTTGCAGATAGTCTTGTAAGGCTGTCTCTCAACACACAGGTCCACTTTAAATACAGACTGCTGCTATTAACAGTTCAAATTAAGGGAACATTGAGTTAACAACACACAAGCAATCGAAACCAAAATGAGGGGGGGGGGGGAGTTTCAACAGAGATGTGAGGAATCAGAGTGCAAATTATAAAACCAAAAAAATATATACTGATCTCTGTATATTTGCAGAACACTAAGACAACAGATATCTAAGCAACAATTTAGCTCTATAATACAGAAAAATATACTCAGCTCTATATATTTGCAGATAGTCTTGTAAGGCTGTCTCTCAACACACAGAGCCACTTTAAATGCAGACTGCTGCTATTAACAGTTCAAATTAAGGGAACCTTGAGTTAACAACACACAAGCAATAGAAACCAAAATGAGGGGGGGGGTTTCAACAGAGATGTGAGGAATCAGAGTGCAAATTATAAAACCAAAAAAATATGTACTGATCTCTGTATATTTGCAGAACACTAAGTCAACAGATATCTAAGCAACAATTTAGCTCTATAATACAGAAAAATATACTCAGCTCTAGATATTTTCAGAGAGTCTTGTAAGGCTGTCTCTCAACACACAGGTCCACTTTAAATGCAGACTGCTTCTATTAACTGAATATAACTGAAACCATCTCAAATGACAATGCTAATGAACTGAAAACTGAGTATTTATTAACACTGAAGATTGTAAACTGAGTACTAGGACTTCAGTAGCTGTGAAGACTAAATTAAACTGTCTTTTTATAATGCTGAACTCATGAGTATTTCATCAGCATTTCTCACTGGCTTCTGATGAAAATAGGCGCTATCATAATCAGACTTTCCCAGTTAACAGATGTTAAATAAATGACTAAATTTCTCTGTAGTTTCTGCAACTCAGAATTTCTGAAATTCTAAATTGATCTCTGTCTTGAAAATATCTCTGTTAGTACCAAAATCTTGTAAATTTCCTACCGATTTTTATATGCCTCCTTAACCTTGGCACTTAAGTCTTGTACCGTCTAAATACGATGTAGCTGCCTGCCTCCGATTTGTCTGTTTTTGTATCTTCTGCAAGTTTCTTGACACACAACAAAATGTTCAACACATTTTCTTTGCATGGACTAACCTTTTCAGTACTCTGACTTGAGGCCATTTACTGAAACCTTCATTTTCATTAAAAGTGCACTTTACTGAAACTGCATGTAAAAATGTGAAACAAAATGTTGATATTGGCCTGCTTTAATATGGCTGTATTTTTAGGCCTATACAATGAAAATGCTGTACTTGTGTAGGATTTATTCTGCGAAAACTGTATAGCACTCTGCTAGCCCCAAGAATTCCCACACCTTCTACTTTGTGCAAGGAATATGCTAGTTTCCTACAGCTTCAAGTTTGTCTTTCTGGTGTCTAACAGTCCTCTGCTATTCGTATGCTCTGAATGTTTTACCTCTGTCCTGCTAACATGCTCTTAGAGGAATTAATAGTCAACCTTGTTTGTCTGGGAATGTCCAGTACAGTTGTACCTGAGCTAGTTGGGAGCCCCAATCCATTGAATGTATTATCACATTGTGTAGGTGTACCTTCTCAAGTATGACATGTGAAGGCACTGTATCACTTGAAATGAAGGATAGTATACTGGAAAAATCTCTCTGGTGTGAAGTGCAATATGTTTTCGTTGACTTTGGCCATTGGAGGGATCTTCCAGTATTCCTATGTTAGATCTAACAGGGATGAGAACTATGATGTCCCTTACCTTTCTGTGAATTCTTTAATCCTAGGCGTTGGATTACTGTGAGAAATGCTGTTCATTTTTCCTAAAGTTATAAATGAGCTTGATAGTTCCATCAGATATTGGGACTAAAACTATGTGGCGGTTTCACTTACTAAAATGGCATATTAACTGTTTTTTTATTACTTTCTGTTGTACAGCTTTTTCCTGTGACTCTGGTATTCTGCCAGCTGTTAAAGGGAGAGTGTCAAGATTCCCTGCAGATCTCATTGTTTTGATTAAGCTGGTAGGTCAGGTGATCCTATTGTTTACATTCAGACAGCTTTTAGTGTGATGGCTCAGGTTTCAGTACCTTGGGGGAAGGGTAATTTAACACTTCAGGAAATTCTAACAGTTTCCTCTGTGTGCTCATTTTATTTACAGCCCCATGCTGATAGTAAAACCATATCACTACACTTTGAAATGTAGGGAAGAAGTGCTTATATGAGCTACTTTTTTTTTTGTTTTTGGTTTTTTTTTTTTTGCATCTTTCACTTTAGAGGCAGACACAAATGTGATTTTTTTTTTAAAATAGTTCCTGCAGCACACTTGTTTGGATGTACATCTAATGGAAAAATATGTAATGGATTTTACTGCTCGTTGATGTGCTTTTACATAATGTCCTACTGCTGTTTGTTATATGAGAAAAGAGCACCACAACTATGTCCCGAGATGAGCAGTATAGGATGCATTACTGTTGGTGGAATAGGACTAATCAGAATGTGACAGAAAAAAAGGTGCACTATTACATTAGAAGCACTCAATAGCTAAGTCAGCTTTCAATAGTAGATGTGGAAAAGACAGACTACTATTCCACATTGCTAAAGAATTATCCCTGGTCCTAACATGCAAACAGTGCTTCAGGAAGGTCATCTGTAAAGGGTCTATATCAGATAACCGAAAGTTGTTTTCAGCGGACACTCACATGAGCGAAAATGCTGGAAATCGAAAGTGTGTTTGTGAGGTCTGGTACAGTGAGGAGTGGGATGTTTGCCCTTTCCACACTGTAGTGTAAGCTCGGAGTTGGAATATATAGTTAGGATGTGGGGGGTACAGCCCCCCCCCCCCACAATAAGGAGTTCCATATCCAGCGTTTTTGCTCATGTGAGCATTCGCTGAAAACAACTTTCGGTTTTCTAATATAGACCCATCTGTAAAACCATTCAGCTTGGGTACCATCCAGAAAGAATTTTAGTGAGCTTATTCAAGAATGCTGTAAAATCTGAACTCTCCTAAAGCTGTGTTAATATACACAGACAATATTTTTTTCTTTTCTGCTTGTTTATGCAGCTTACCACATTGCATTACAAATCATATGCAACCTAAAAGCTCACTGTGCCATCACTACAAAGTTTCAGAAAGTGGATGAAATGCATTCCTCCTGTCTAACAAACACCATACCAAAAGTAATCAGGGTTTGCAATAAACTTATAAAAGGCTGTTTTATAATCCCAACTCACATGTCATTGAAAAACATACCAAACATAAACTAAGGGTACCTGCAAGCTGTTGAAAAGTGATATAAAAAATAAATGTGAAATAATAACCTGACAAATAAAAACAAAGAAAGAACAGTAATGCACCTTGCCAGTTCTGCTGCACCCCATGTCGGTACTGTTCTACCCAGTCCTTCTACTTGAATAAGCCCACTAGTCTGAACTCACACAACTTTGTACCAGGTGAATTACAGAGTTTATAGTAATAAGTGCTTGTCCCAAAAACTATGCAGTCTTGGAAGGGGAATCTTAAAATAGTGTGTAGGAAGGGTAGTCTTACCTCTATGTTAATGTTCTTTAGTACTAGTTATTTGTACTGCTCAAGTGCCAACTCCTTAACATACTTTGCCTTTAAAAATAACTCCCCTGTTCCATAAAGGTTGTCTTACATGTTGTAGGTGGCTGCACCTCACAAATCCCTCTAGCTAATATGAATATCCTCCAGGGTTGCACCATTTGTGGGTAAGGGAACCAAGTTATAATATTCTACTACTATGCTGCCTGTGCCCTTTGTTGCCAAA
>NC_056744.1:1660453707-1660576207 GCF_019279795.1 Protopterus annectens | reverse complement strand
TGGTCTTGCCCACATAGAATGCTGAACAGGCATTACAGGTAGCCAAATACACCACATTTACACTGTTACAGAATGCTACTGATTTAAAGTAAAACTCTTTTAAAGTAACAGGATGAATAAATGCATAATTAGGGGTAGCAGCAATGTCTATACAACAAGAACAGCTCATACATTTAAAAGTACCAATACGATCAGAGAAAGCATTCAGCTATAAGCCAAAATTAAAATCTTTATAACATAATAAGCTTTTAATACTTCTCATATTCCTATATGAGTAGTAAGGCTTTTCACCTAAAATTCGCCTAACCTCTGGACAGGCCATCAACACAGGCCAGTATTTGGCTATGATATATTTAACCGAACCTGTTCTGCTACTAAAGTTCAGAACATATCTAGTTCTAACTATATTTCCAATGTTAGATCCTGATGTAATGATCACATGATCATTCATACACGCGTCTGTCCTAAGGTAAGGTTTGTATGTAGTATCCCTATTAAGTATTACCATTCTCTTCAATTCTTCCAATATATCCAAGTCATAGCCATTCTTAACAAACTCATTGAGCATTTCATCTAACTGTATATGAAATACAGAGTCGATTGTATTTAACCTACTGACTCGTGAAAATTGGGCTTTAACAATTCCTTTAAAAACATGGGGTGCATGCATACTATTATAATGTAAGTATCTACTAGTATGCACATCCTTCTTGTGAATAGTAGTTTGTAAAGTACCCTCTTCTTTATATACCTTAACATCAAGGAAAATTGCTTCATGTTCAGATATAATCTCCTTAAAAACCAAGAAGCGCGTACTACTGTTTAAATATACTATAAAATCTTGCAGATCAGAGCGTGATCCCTTCCAAACCATAAAGCAATCGTCCACAAACCTCTGGTACAAGCAAATATTACTGTTCAAAAATTTTACACTATCATGTATAAACTCTAATTCCCATTGATACAAGACTAGGTTAACATATGTATTAGCAACCGGTGTTCCCATCGCAACACCGGTTAGCTGTAGAAACAAAAGTTGATCAAACATAAATACATTGTTGCTCAGAACTACGTCTAATAATGCACATATATTTTGAACATCACCTGTAGGTATATCTACTTTCTTACTCAGAAACTGTCTGATAGCCTCAATGCCATACTCATTTGGTATGACAGTAAAAAGAGAATTTATATCTAAGGTTACAAATAAATAACCTGAATCGAGTTTGTTACGTAGAGTGTTATACCAAATTGAAAGTTTGCTTAAAAAATCACCTGTGTCCTTTAAGATATTAGGACACTCCAATAATAAGGGGTACAATCGCTTTTGTTAGGTAAACAGATATCGGTTCAGTTATCCACCCACCCCCAGAGACAATGGGCCTCATGGGTGGGTTATCTAAACATTTATGAATTTTTGGTAACCCATATAATAAGGGAATAGTGGGACAGGGTACTGTAAAAAAGTGAAACAAATCTAAATCTATCTCACCATTAGTTTGTAGCTCATATATATACATATTGACATTACTAATGCATTTCTTAGCATCATTATATGATATTCTTCTGAAAGCATTCTCATCTTGAAGAAAATTGAGCATATATGTCTTATAGGCATTACAATCCATAACAACAATAGCACCTCCCTTGTCAGCTTGTTTCATTACAATAGTATTGTCAGATTGAAGTTTCTTTAAGGCACAATGTTCATCATAGTTCAAATTATACTGTCTCTTCTTCTTAATTGTAGTCCCATATAACTTTCTCAAATCAGCTTCACATAAATTATGGAAAGCAGTTGTCACAGGCAAATTAACTGGTATAAAGGTACTACGTCTTTTGCAAGTATTATATGATGTCATAGCATTATTTGAACCAAAAAGAACCTTTAAATTTATATTCCGAATAAACTGTTTTAAATCTGTCAAAGCTGAGGTTAAGCCATCCTCTGCTGTAGGAATAAAGCTAAGGCCTTTGTTTAAAACAGAGACACATGGTCCATCTAAGGGAATGTCAGAAAGATTCAAAATACCTTGTGTTAACTGCGACTCACTTTCCCATGCTTGACAGGGCTGTCGTTTTTCCGTTTCACGTTTGCTCCTATTTAAAGCAAGCTGCTTTTGTTTTAATGATTGTTAGTATTGAAGAAGGGTTTCACCCGAAAGCTTTGCTGTGATATATTAAATTGTTTTCTGCCTACGTTTGTTTGTTTCTTTGGTATTCCTGCATTCCAGTCTTGTTTTACAAGTGGCGTCCCCCAGGGCTCAGTCCTGGGACCCCCTCCTGTTCGATATATACTTCTCAGAGGTACATGCAAGCACAGGAGGACTATGGCTGATCAAGTTCACAGATGAGTGCAAACTGGGGGCCATAATTGACTCTCCAGCTGATACAGACATCCTCCAGAAGGGTCTCACTGAGATGGATACCTGGTGTCAAAATCATGGCCTCAAGCTAAATGCCAAAAAGTGCATAGTCATCCCCTTTGGAAAAGACAAAGTACCCATGAACTACCACATACGTGGTAATCCCCTAAATACAGAAAATGTAATAAAGGATCTGGGGACCCAAGTAGATAGTAATCTCTCCTTTGATAATCATATTGCCAAGGTGGTTAGAAAATCCTTCTATGTGGCCCACCTAACACAAAAGGGTTCGCATCTAGAACAAAAGAGGTTATTGTGCCCCTCTACTCATCACTCATCAGACCCATCATAGAGTACAATGCCCCATTTGGGATGTACCTTACAAGACACCTGCAACAGCTGGAAAGACCACAGAAGTACCTCACCAAGAGGATTACTGGCCTCAAACAGATGCCCTATGCAGCCTAACTGAAGAAATTCCAGCTGTACTCAGTAGCATACCGCTTACTCAGAGGTGATCTATGCCTGACATACACGGCCATGTCCAACCCAGAATTGATGGACATGCTCTACCTAAAAAAAAAAAAAAAAAAAAACAAATCCCCAAGAGCCACACGCTCTAGGGATCTAAACCTCACCACAACGATAAATAGGATGTGCTGGAGGGATAGATTCCTGTCCCAGAGACTCCCCATGCTTTGGAACAGGATTCCAATCTACATTAGGCAGAGCCCCTCACTAACACTCTTCAAGAGAAACCTTGACGAGTGGATGGGAAACAGAAAATTTACCCCGGGGATCACTGCAGTGGCTCTGCTGGACAGAGGCATAGGGAACTAATGGCTCTGCTGGACAGAAGCACAGGGAACTAATCTAAGGGGGCGGCGAAAACCAACACATTCTGGCTAGGCTTATAGATGCCCTCGGGCAGATAGCCTAGTACTTACCTATGAACTTATATACCACACCAAGGGTCGTCGGTTATTGCTATAGTAAATTATCTTTTTGAGTGCTCTTCATCAAGGGATGTCATTTGGTCAGTGTTTGTAAATGTATTGCTCAAATTCTCTCAAGGGTTATATTATATGTTTACTTGGTGCATTAGCCTGCGTGATTGTTAACAAAGATGTGAGACTCACCCAGAGACCATATTCAAAGTAATGTTCAATATTGTTGCAATGTTGTGTGCCTTACACATATGTCATTAGCCACAAATATTTGTAACAATACTACTGTAATCATATGTCCTTTGGTCAGTTGAACTTCTGTTATTGTGTTTGAGGAATTTATGCTCAGTACACCTACATGCCTGACGTTTACTTAAAGAATGTGAATCCAGATATATATCTGTCAGGCCCAACCATACTAGGCTGGTACTGGGATAGTAGTAAATATTTGTAAGGACCGGGCAGGAACAAAGCTGTTAATTCCATAGCAACAGACCTATGGCTGAAAAAAAAAACAGGGACAGAAGAAGGGTAATGCATCTGCTGGCACTTTTGTTTATCTCCAAGCCCAAATTTATGAAGGCTGAGTCAGAGGTGGTACTAGAGGCTCTCTGTCTCCATGGTTGGTTGTCTGGGGAGAAAATGTCATCAGTGTTACTGCTGTGGGTGACCAGGATTGGGCATATGATATGGTTTGCTACGGGGTTGCCGATATGATCCATGCTGCCATCCATAGAGCAGAGGTCCTGGCATGGAAACAGAAGACAGTAGGTGGTGGGCCACCTACTGAAACTCCTTTGTGGAGACAGAGGAGAGGCATTCCTTGCCTCACTTAAAAGCAGTACCATCTCCAGTGAGTTCCACAGTGCACTAGCAGGATGTTGGGGCAGAGCTGGGCAGACCCCACAGAGTATCAACTGAAAATGCCCCAAGTATGTACGCCTGTATCACAGTATCCATAGCTGCAATTTCTCCCTAAAAATTAGTCATGGTAAAGTTTTATACTATCATTCTGACATTTGGCATGCAGTTACATCAGGGGTCAAAGTTCAATGTCAGTCTGCAAAAGGTACGGCCAGGGGTTTTGCTTATTGCATATTTTCATAGCTGTAACTAAATCAGTTGCATATGTAGTTGTGGTGCTTTGTCCCATGTACACTGTATATTTTTTTTTTTTTTTTTTTTGCTTTGGTGTTTTCCCACATGATTTTTCATATGACACCAACAATGTGGAACTGCCTTATCTGTTGTTGGAGGATTATTAGCCTCTGTTAATAATAGTGTGGATGATTTGGCACAGTCTGGCAGTGCAGAGGATGTGTTGGGTACAGGGGGTGGAACGCCACAGCCCCACCCAAGATATGGACACAGACTCTTTGCCTGTGGACACCCATGAATCACAACCATCTGAGAGATAACTGGTTGAAGGGAACAAGGCTTAGAAATTGCTTGAAACCACCACGAGGTAAACTAAAAGTCTTTTATTAATAAAAACAGAAACGAGCGCTTTCACGCAATAAAATTGCGCTTCATCAGGTTACAAATTACACAAAGGGTTTGACTGCCTTTATAGTAAAAAGTCAATTTCAATTATTCAATCAATTAAAATAAATCAGTACATTATTAAGAAGAAATTCATCAAAACATAACACTAATAAACTTGCTTTCAAGGAAAAACTTGAACACACTGTTTTAAAACATTTTCATTATTAATGACCTTTCATGAATTAAGATCTTATAAGCATATTATCGTAAATGTTGCGAACAACATCTATAATTAATGCAAATGGGCTTCACTAATGATTCTTAAGGAAGTCATGCCCATATTTAGAAAATAGGTGATGCAAAGTATTTCGTTGTCTTTAAGCCGCATTTTCAAGTCAGCGGAAACAAAACAGAGTAGATATTTCTCATTTTGTGCCAACAATTATAAAGTCAAGATGCCATATGTCATTATAGCGTTTAAAACATGAAATAAAATATTCATAATTACTGTAAATAATCTTATTCCTGATGTATGTAATATAAAAATAACAACTATAATAACAATTAATAAGCCCACAGAGACATATAGACTCTATTTCGTCTCTTACAAACCCTGTGACTAAGGAAAGTCATTGACTTTCAGGAGCGGCCCAAGGTTCACATAAACGTAGTTAATATTCAAAGACAAACATCTACTATAGAGATGGTATAAGTGTGTATTATATGAAGTGTAAATATATCAAATAAATATCAATTTTATACATAAAGATTCAGAATGCTATGTCTTCCACAAAGCTTACAATAATAAAAAGTGAAAGTAGATCTTGTCAATATAATGAATTTATATATAACTATATACGTAAAAACTACTAATATGTGCTATATCTGCAGACAGCATAAACGGGACTCAGATTCTAGGTGAATCCTCATTCCATAATCTATCAAGTAATAACATTTTGAAAGTTAGAAACAAACAACGTGTTAACCAAAGTTTTTTCTTTTGGCAGTGGTTATAGCATCAGAAGTATCAAATGTAATACTATAAATATATATTTATAAATGTCTAACATTAATAACCATAGAAACATGGTTATTGCCACAAAATGGTGTCAAGCATTTTTAAGAAAGCCAAGACCTAATATTACGACCAATAAGGCTGAATGAATTAACTAAGAGACTGAGATAACTATACAAAAATACAAAAACATTTTAAATTGCATAAGAATGTATATTACTATTCTGTCAATAGCTATATCAAAATGGAGACAGCGATCACACGGTAATTAGCTCCTTAGATGTCTCCTATATAGTGAAGTGCTTGGGTATACTATCAGACATGCTAAAATGATGAACATGATGTAGACATGACATGTCATTGTTGTGGGAGTATCAATAGTGTGTGTTCATAGGGTAAGTTTTGTAATCAACAAACAAAACAAAAAAAAAAAAAAAAAAAAAAAAACAAAAAGTGAGAGACATAAAAACTTATCCATAGTAAGCAGCCTATAAACAAACCAGAAAATTTCATAAAAAATCCTACTTATAAACTGAGTATAATAAAATACATTATTTACTCATACAAAAGTATGATGCAACAATATAATAAATCATGTGGGACCTAGCAACGCTGGCCGGATATTAACCATGGTGTTTAAGCCAGGTGTTTTCCCACATGATTTTTCATATGACACCAACAATGTGGAACTGCCTTATCTGTTGTTGGAGGATTATTAGCCTCTGTTAATAATAGTGTGGATGATTTGGCACAGTCTGGCAGTGCAGAGGATGTGTTGGGTACAGGGGGTGGAACGCCACAGCCCCACCCAAGATATGGACACAGACTCTTTGCCTGTGGACACCCATGAATCACAACCATCTGAGAGATAACTGGTTGAAGGGAACACTGTGGAAGAGGGAAGAGTAGTTGACCCCAGTACAGAGATGTCTGCCTCTGTCTATTACACTCTTGGGTGGGGCAGGGGTTGGTAATGGTACTCACTGGATGTATGGTTGGTACCCTCCCTCTGAGGTTGGTGTATCAGTAGCTGCCACTCAATGTATATGTAAGGCTGTCATGGAGCCACAGCCTACTGCCATCACAGCCATGGTAGAGATGGGGAGGATTATCCAGGGTGTGTATACTGACCTACGGGAGTGCATGGGGATCGAATGGCAGACTCAACTCTCATGTATGGAGAAGTGCAAGGGAAGCTGAGTTCTGCCTTGCATGCCCTGGACCTGTCCAGTGGGCCAAGCCAACATCCTTCAACACCTGCTGGGGCTGTTTCTGCAGATGCATATGACCCAGAACCTCACAAAAATGTAGTGACCCATGCCCTTTAAAGCATGAACTACCACCCAAATCTGGTTCTGACAGGTTACAAAGAGCACTTTTGTTTTCCATTTTAGTCACCTCTTTACTCTCACTCACAGACACACACACACACACACACACACACACACACACACACACACACACACACACACACACACACACACACACACTTCCCAGTGAAAGACATGCACTTCACCACCTGTGGAAAAGATGATAACTATGCCTTGCCCTTTGTACATAGTAACTTGGGTTGCTTGTGTCTGATGCACAGTGTGGATAGCCTTTGTATGGGTAATGACAGTTGTATTTTTAGGTCTGCTTAACTTTTATGTAGTAAAGCTTTGTGCAGTGTACTACCTCCTTGCTTGTGCCATGGTATACTGTGCCCACCTACATCTGGCATGATCATCCCATGCTGCTGGAGTCCCCCTCTGATTCCTTCCTGTCATGTTGGGAACTACTGTACCTGTGAGAGGCTATCCTGCTGAAACTGCTTCCTTATTATAACATTGTGTAACATTACATAACACAGTCAGTACTTTAACACTAGTGATAGGGTCAATATTGCAAGACAACAACTGGGCAAATCAAGACAGTAAACATATGCCTTCAACAGCCGAAACACAAGCTCTCTAATGTTGTTGAATTGTGAAAGCACATGATCGTCACCCTGGTCTGTCTGATTGTGTAGACTTATTAAACCAAGATTCCGGTGCATGTCCAACATCCCCAGCAAGATAGAGGTGAGTGAAGTCAGCCCTCAGTAGCAGCTGGTACAGGTCACAAGTGTGCCACATGTGAGAGTTGAGGTAACTACCTGAGTAGCCAGCACACACATTGTAGATGATACCCTGTGCATTATAAAGCACCTGGAGTTTAGGAAGTGAAACCTTTTGTGGTTCACATACCTACTTCCTTCTTTAGCAGGTGAGTTCAGTCTATTGCTTCTAGTACCTCAAGAAAACAGGCTATGTTATAGAACTCCCACATGGTTTTTGCTCTTTCTTCTGGGGTGTGTGTGGGAGCCACACATGAAGCATGGTATTAAAGCACTGATGGAATATTTTGGAGACAGAAGCCTAGGATACCCCTACTGTGTCCCCAGTAGGTTGCTGAAAGGTCTGTATGGCTAATATACACAAAGCAACACATACCGTGGTATCCTCTTGGATATGTACTACAAGAATCCCATGGGGCTGCAGAAAAGGCATGTGTCCACATTCTGTTGCTTGGTGTGATTTCAATGCGGGACCAGTCCACTATGTTGTTCTCATGGAATGCATGAGATGTTATCTGTATGATCTGATGATTCTGCATCTCCAGCGATGGCACTTGAGCACTCGCATGCATAGCTTCTGCTATGAGAACATCAGGCAGGTTCGCAATTGCTATAGCTACCACAACCCTTAACATAATTCAAGTGATTTACTTGGCCAAACACTGGCATTTATTCATGTTCAAATATACAGCAGGCACAGCTCAGAGACATGGTATTTAAATATTTCTGAATTGGTGCATTAGCGTGGTTTATTATATGTTCATTAGCATATAGCACTGCTATGCACACCTGGCTAGTCGACTCTTGTCACACTAATTTGCTATAATGTTTATCTGTGACTGTTGGGTGAGGGTGGCAGCTCTATTTAGTTAGTAACTTACCCCCTTATTTTCCCAGTTTTTAGGGTCACCATCTGACTTTGCAGGATTGTTACTCATTGCAGAATTACTGTGACTTATGCAAAACAACTTGGAAACAGTAGCCACATAGTAAAATAGTCCATTGAACAAAGCCAAAATGGAATACATGGCTGTCATTTTATCTATACTTGCTAAACAGGGGTGATAGATAGTAATTTCAAAGTTGTCTGAAGTGCACACAGAAGTAACTATTACTACTGAGTGAGGTTTGGAGCTGTCTGTTGAAAGTAACTGACCTCTTGATCTTTACTCAGTTTAAACATTCACCCATCTGGCTTTCCAGACTAGTGACCATTTTTGTGACGTTGGATGGATTACTTATCTAGAGATATGAGATATGCACCGAAAAGGAGCTGCAGTTGTTGAGGCTGTATCTAGAAGAAAATAACTAGTTGCCTTTGTTGATTCCTCATTATTCTGGATTTGCAGAACTAATGCAAAATGTGCAAAGCAACTGGGAATACTTCCATGTGAGTTACTTTACATAGCCATCTTGTGTTGCAATCATATGTGTGAATTGTACACAGAATTGGCTATAAATGCTTGTTGAGGGGTGGGGTGGGTGTCTGGATGAGAGTTATTGATCCTCTTGTCATCTGCTGAGTTTGTCATCTTTCACAGCAGTAAGGCGTAAAATACATTGCCGAACATCCAGACCTTCAGAGCTTCTAGGGGCATAGTGGTACTGATACTCCATGGTAGTACAAGTGGATTTTGATGCAGACTTTGTAGTGGCCTCTTTTCTGAGCACCACCTAGCTTAAAACATCCCTTTTAAGAGTTGTGCACAGAATGCCATTGTAAGTTATGTAGGAGGCTGGGGACAGTGTCCATATTTCTTTAAACCTCAGAGGTGTGCACAGGTCACTGTAGCTTGTGTTGGGCTGGGGACTGTGCAGTCATTATTTAATTTTACTCACACATTTCAGATAGTACACAGAGGAGCTGTCTGAATTTACAAGGACTCTATGATGAAAGAGTTCATGACCAAGAAAGAGAAGAATAATTAAGTCACTTTTTCTGAATTGTGTTTGACTAATGGTGGAAGTTATTTATCTAAACTGTAAGAGCAAATAGTTTGAAATGTAATAAGATTGGACATAAATGTGAACAAGGAAGGCATTTTCGTGGGCTGTCTCTCCCCTTCCGTCTTTCTGCTAGTTTGAGGGATACCTCAAAGTAATACTGCAGAAGGGACCAATACTTCAAAAGTATAATATTTAAAAGGCTTGTCATATCTAGCATATGTTCTTAAAAAGTAAATGTTGAAGGTTAAAAAAGAAAATTGTGTAACTGTGCAAGTTCAGCCACGTTTATGAATTGTGTATGGTTCTGGTATGTGATGTCTGTCTACCAGCCCCGCACAATTGTTTACTCACTTTCTGAATCCTCCAAAAAGTCTCAAGAAGCAAAATTTGTGGGTGATAGCTAACAATGAAAATTACACAAGCTGTGATGTCTAGCCTAGGGCCTTTCAGGTTGAGAGAAGTTCCTTTCTAAAGCAATGGACAATTTGACAGGGGGGATGATAGCACCTTCATGATCCATAGAATTACAACAGATAGAAATAGGGAAAAATATACTTACGGAATGTTCCTAAGCATAAAGCAATACCAAGGTGATAATACAGAAAGAAAGAATAACATTGGCGTAATGTTATGTACACTGAGGGGTTGCAGTTTACCTTTAAGGGGTTAAGGTAGAAATGTAGCATTTTTACAGTTAGCGAAGTTCAACATATTATTCATAAATGCATATATCCAGTCTGTGGTCTGACTAATTGATTGGAAGCCTATGTGCTGGGAAGCTTCTATATAACTTCCTTAGTTGACATTTTATTACCAACAACTTATTAGTTTAACATTTACTTTATGTCCAGCATGTTGGCTTCACTTGGTATTTCATCTTCAGTTGTTTACTTTGCCCTATTAAAGTATCTGATATGTTGACATAAGTCATTATTCATAAGACATGTCAAAAACAACCTGTTCACTAGTGTCCAAGACATCCAAGGCAGATGGAAGGAGTACTTTCAGCAACTTCATTATTAAGAAAACACAGCAAAGGCGGTCTTGCCATATGCCTCATACAAAGTCTGCAATGAAAGAGGTAGAAGAGTCCACCCTAAATGTAGGAGTAAGAACATCACTAAGGGAAACCATCAGGCCTAGACAAGGTCACTGCAGGTATGATCAAGATGTTGGCTGAGAAAGGAGAGACATGACTTCGGGGGGTACTTGTAGCAATATGGAGAGAAAGGTGTATACCAGATGACTGGAGAATAAGCATTTTAATGCCAGTGTACAAAAACAAAGGTGATATTCAGAACTGTGGGCAGTATAGAGTTATGAACCCCCATCACACTGCATCAAAGTGCTACAGAGGATGACCAATAAACTAATATGCATAGTAGAGTAGTGTACAGTAAGATGGGAGATGAGCAGTTTGGCTTCAGATCAGGATACAGCACAACTGAACCAATGTCTGCAGTGAGATAGATTTTGTAGGGGAAGCTAGAGATAAGGAAATAGTCCAACTGGGCAGTCCTAAACTTGGAGAAAGCATTTGACAGCATCACAGTAAAGCTGATTTGCACAGTCCTGATCTGGGTCTGCATCATGGATCATCTCATTCACTGCTATACATATCGGTCATAAACTACATTAACTGACAGTTTGGAGGGGATAGATCATCAGTTTATGTATGTAGATGATGTTGCCTTACAGGCAGACTGTGCACAAGACCTTCAGCAAATGACAGGGGAAAAGAATGCAAAACTGAAGGCACATCAGATGAAATTGAGTACAGACAAGGCCATTTTCATGGCAACAAATGTTTAACAGTTTCTTGGGGGGGTGGTTTATGAAAATGGAAGTCTGAATGAGGAGTTCAAAGCTAGAATAGAGGAGCTGCAGCCATCTGGCTCAGAGTGTCAGCTGTAGTGTATGACAAAAGAGTGACACAGGAGTTGAAAAGTTAGGTGTACCAAACAGTAGTGCAACCAGTACTACCATGTGGTACAGACACCTGGGCAGTGAAGGTAAAGTAATTAAAGCTAGTGGTAATGGACATGAAGTGCCTGAAACAAGTGGCAGGATGCATACTGTGGGACAGATGAAAAATGCTGACATCAGAGCAGAAGTCAGAGTAGCTCCAATTAAACAAAGTTTGGGGAAGAAGATTGGGGAGACAGAGAGATGAAGGGAAGATGAAATTGGAGCATGCAGCAAAAACATGGATGGATTTTGTGAGAGACAACCTGTGATAGCCAGGCATGACTGTCAAGGAAAGTACGAAAGTGGCACTGAATTGAGAGAGAGAGAGAGAGATGCCGATAGTTGACATGACACCTGTCCCCTTGTTGAAAAAGGGGATGATAATGATATTGTCTGCAGACAGATCCCTAAGGACCCACAAACTAAACTCATTGAACTACAGATCAGTTTGGATGGAATGAATTAGCAAAGAATAGCTTAATACAAACACATCTTATTTGTGCCACAGTCACCATGTAATATTCCTTAGTATTTTAAATGATGTCCCTGTTAAAACATACTTCATTACTCTTGAGTGCCTTCAGCTACCCTTCAGTAAACTGGGACACCTATACCTCCAATGGAGGATGTATTCAACAACTCCTAGACTTAATAAACAAGAATTCTGTTAAGCAGTTGGTAAATAAACCTTGTGGAACACACAGCATTCTTTACCTGATACTTACAGAATGACTGCCTCTTGCACTTCTCTGGTATCTCATTCTCCATTGAGGTCTGACAACAAATTTGTGACCATTTTAAAGTCCTAAAAGTTCCTACTGCAAGACCTGTTGAAGACAAAGACCACAATCGCACCGACCTTAAGCTACTATGTGACAAAATATTGAAATTCACTTATGACTGCTCTTCTACTGAGCTTAATACAGCAGTAAGACTTACTAGAAAATTCTACAGCCATTTACAAAAAGGTTTAGCACTAACAGGCCATACCAGACTCAAGTATCAAAGAAAAGTTCAAAAACAAACAAACCTGGTGGTCCAGCACCATAACTTTATACAGCAAAAGGAAGATTCCTTATATTATTCAGTAGGTTAAAAAAATACTGAAGAATACCATCAGGTCTACTAAACGAGACCATGAGTTTAGGTTGTTATCTGAAGCCAAAAGTAATTATAAATCCTTACATGAGTTAGAAGGCTAAGAAACGGTACGTGACATTGCCCTGAACTGTGATGCCCCCTACTCTGACCCAGCAGACACTGACAATGTCCTGCAAGCAAATGTATTGTTGACTGCACATCTGAGACTTTAATGCACAGCCCTGATGTATCTAGAGCCCTGACTGCCCCAGTTTATCTCAAAATACAGTTTACTGAAAATGCTAAACAAGGACAAAATAGCTAAACAAGGACAACATACTTAATCCATGGCGCCTGACAGAATACCTGGTTTGCTTAATTAATGGTGGTAAACATGCCCTTGCAGACACATTCTTCTATAACTGTTTAGCTTAAGTTTAGCTACTGTTTTCCCCCCGATGAGCAGTGAACTGCAGTGGTGATGCCACTTGGTAAGCATGACCTTATAACTGACATGGGCAATTACAGACCTATCAGACCTAGAAGACTCCTCTGCAAAACCACAATATGCATCATAACTGACCTCATAAATTATGATATCAGGACTTTTTTAATTTTATTGGTTGTTCTTTATTGCTAGACAGAATTAATCATAAAAGAGCAAATTGATGTCTAAATTAAACATCAGATTAATTGAATATGTATAATCAGTTTTGTTTCAAAATGAAAGTTAAACATTACAAATATTTACATATATACAGTGGTGCCTAGGGCTTGAAATGGCTTGCAGCATTTTCCATATTCTATAATAAAAGTCTTCTTGAAGTCTGTGAAGATTCAGAAGATTTGCTGTTTAATTTCATCTTCTCTAGTAGTGATATCAAGAAACCTTAGGCTTTATCCAACAGTTTGGCTATGTGAAGGGTAATTCTTGTCTATTCAATCTGGTAATCTTCTTCAAAATGGTTACTAAGGCTGTAGACAGTGACTGTGTGGTACACATGACATATCTTGATCTGGCCAAGGTCTTTGATGCCATGCTGGTGTCATACATGAGCTAAATACTTTAAAAATAATTCCATATGTGGTAAGATGGATAACAAACTGGTTGAAAGAGAGAATCCACACAATGTGGGCAGCAGGTGCCTCAGCAGAAAGAATTAAAGTGACCAGTTGTGCTTCAAGGAGAGAGAGAGAGTGCCAAGATCTCTGGTTAACAAAGTTTGCAAATGACAGCAGACATGGTTCTTGTCAAGTCACACCCTAATTTTGACTTCTCCCAAGTAAATTTGTGGTGTACTAATATCTTCACGCTGTCCGGTTTGATTCTCAGCTAGAGCGGCTTCTGCGTGGAGACATGCGTGAATGGGCGTACCTTTGTTGAAGGTTATGCGTCAGGGCTGGTAACTCGGCACGTAAAAAATCAACTACCAATCATTAGCGGACCGGAGTTCCGCTGTGGCAACCCCTAACCGGGAAAAGCCGAAAGACACAACAACTAATATCTTCACTTTTGTCCTTTATCATATTGTACAGACAACATGCCACAACAAAACAAAAATGTAGTCAGTGCTTACAAACTTAGTTGGATAATTCTCTCTCTTTTGACCATAATATGATAGCGGCTGTCAGGAATTCGTTCTATTTAGTACAGCTAATTATTAGTGGAATATCTTTAAGGTCTAAAGTGGAAAACACTCCATTGTATGTGGCATTAGTCAGACTAATTATTGAATACAATGCCTCCTTCAGAATGTGTCTCACTTAACATATCAGCTGAAAGGTTCCTAGCAAAAGGGGTCAGAGGCCTGAAGTTCATAAGCTATCAAGAGAGGTTGCACATTCTATCCATTTATTCAGTGCATTATAAACATTTAAGGGGAGTTTTGTTTCACTTGTCGCATTATTAGAGTCCAGGTTGTCCTAGACTGCCTGTTTCTCTGCAAGTCCAGTATCTTCACCATTGCTAAAAGCACAGACCTAAACATTCACTAACAGATAAATAAAACAAGGTCGGGCTTAGGTTTAGAACCCAGTACCTCCCAAACTTTCTCTATTAGTTAAGCAGTGAGAGTCAGTATCTTCCTTTAAAGTACGTCTGGATAGGTATGCACACATTTACTCTGGGATTGGCTGGTATGACCCCTCTGAAGTTACAGGATAAGGTGGGATATTAGGAAGGTGTGAACGGTGATAAGACTAAGTAGCCTTGGAATATCTGGGAATCTATTGTGAAGTATTTCCTGAAATTGTAGAGAACTGCTATAGTTTGGGCAGAGTTACTCATTAACATCAGCTGTACTAATCTCACTGTGTTAATCCTACCTGCAGTGTGTTTGCATGGCCTGCCTTGTCCATTTTAAGCTAACACTGCTGGAAAAGCCGACTGTACATATCACTTCTGCTGTACTACACAGTGGTGGATTTAGGCAGGGGGCAGGGGCACATGCCAACCCCTTTTTAAAGCCATTCTGTGAGCTAAAAAAAAAAGAAAGAAATGCACTGCACTGTGCTTTTGTTAAAATCAGAAAATCTACCACCAAAATGGTACATTTCCATTTCAAATTAACATTTTTTTTTAATTTTTGAGAGAAAGATACATCGGAGATGCAATTGGAGGTTGCAGTCAGGTGATCTATAGGACAATCCTTAATTGCTCCTCTAAGTGCATCTCCACTGTAGTTGAGTGAAATTGCATTTGATCACGGTGAGGATTTAGTTGATGGTGAAACAAATTGTATGTTTTCAGACTAGCACCAAACTGCACAGTTGATTTGACATCCCGTTCAAGCATTCAAGTAGAACTGCTGCAGTGAGTGCGGTCTAGTGTTCAGATTCAGAAGCCGTAAGGTAATTTATTTTCCTTAAAGGGAGAGTATCAAAGTTGGGAGTCTCTGAAAAACGTATTTTTTTACATACCAATAGATAGTACATCATAAACACGACACCTAGTTCTTACTTCCTCTTTTTTTTGTTCTAGCTTTTAGCAGTTTTGTTCTACAGTGTCCTGTGCTCACTGTACTTCAGTAATCCCTCCCACAATCACATATCACCATTTTCTCATTTTACCTTCTCACCTTCTGATTAAGTATGCACTTTAGTGACAGTCCCAGGATTGTTATTACTCTCCCTGGAAAAATGCATACTGAGCTGAGGTTTGCTCTGTTGTGCCTTGCAGGTATTTAGTTATTTGAGCAAAACTGTCCAGCGATTTTTTTTTTTTTTTTTTTTTTTTTTTTTTTAATCTTACAGGGAACCTTGGTCAGAAAAAGCATTATTTGTGGTTTGCCATTCTCATAGAACTCTTATTTAACAACCTTTCAAATAAATAAATATTAATTAAAATACATATTTATATAGTGAGTCAGGGCAAAGTACTGCTGAATTTTTATCATTGAAATCAGCAGCTGTTGGCCATCTGTCATGGTTATTCTAATCTGCTAAAACATTAGTGCCTATGCATTCATATGCAGTGCAACATTTCTTAGCAGGTTTATAACATATTTGTGGTTTGTTCTACCTTACTGGTGATTTACATTTTATAACAAACTTAAAGTGAAGGATGGCATCTGGCTTTCCTGCATCCCTGACTTTTTTAAGCTGTCATGCAATCATTTCAAGAAAATGCAAAATAAATGCTTTTGTCAGGGTGCTGAATTGCATGAGTTGCTACCTTTCTCAGTTAAACCAATTCATTCTCCCCCAGATTAATTACATATTTGGATAATGAATGTCCTTTTAGGTATAGGGCTGATGCCATCATAGACGTGATAAAGGAGACCATGCTGTTTCCCAGGAACTGCCACAGAGAACCACCTTATCATTCTTTGTTTCCACTGAAGCCTAATCTAGGGGGTTGAGTACTGTGTGTGCCTCTCTCTATCTATCTATCTATATATATATATATATATATATATATATATATATATGTATATATATATATATATATATATGTATATATTTACATTTAGATAAACATACATAAGTCTGTGTATGGGGTGGTAGAAGAGAGAGTAGGTGATGGCCTGAGAATGTACCTTGCAGCAAACTAGTGTTGAAAGTTTGCCAGGTATGGACAGTAAAACAACTTGCGGATGACATTAATTGTATCACAATAATAAACTAGTAAACCATTAAAAAAAAAGAAAATCATTGCAAAGCACATTCAACCACATACTGTAGAATGTTAGATGAGTGCTATTATCTGTTATGTAATACCTAATAATGAAATCCAGTGGGCAAACATCAACTAACGGAATATTTAAATTTATTTTATATGTCCGCATTAATCATTTAGTGTCATTTTTATAACATAGGCTTGATTCTTTAATAAGTGCTATCCTATGGTATGTGATAGTGACAAGTTATAATCCCGTTCTATTTTATTGCATGTTTGCTTTTGATGCATTGTTCAGAAGTAATAACAGATGTTACTTCTACTAGAACCTTTGCTTCGGAGGTGTTATTATGGTAAAATATATCACCATTAGCTTGTGTTACATACAGCATGGCCCACAGATACTGCCAAGTAAATAAATGTGTGTGAGCTGTGTCTAGGTTCTCTGACACCTTGGGCAGTTCCCCACACTGGCTCCTGTCTCAACCTAAAGTTGAGGGACAAAAAACAAAAAGTAAAATTAAACTTTATTGTCATTATAGCTGTAGCAAGTCCCTTGCTACAATCATAAAATGCCTTACTACAGGTAATGCAGGATCAGAATTAATTTAAAACTCCTCAGTATCACATGGCTTTGCAATCATATCCAATTGGAAACTGCCAATCATGCCTCATAACAGCTTGTACCCAGGGCAGCAACCCCCCACCCAAGTTGTGGCTCTAAAATTCAGTCATTGGTTTTAAGAGTGCCTGATGCAGACAACTGCTGCCAGAGCTATGGACTTAAACTAAAAGTGAACAAATACATAACAGTATCTTTTGGAAAGATGACCATCCCTGTAAATTACCGCAGTAATAATACATCCCTAAAAGTAGATAAGTGGTCAGGGATCTGGGAACGCTTGCCCACAGTAAACTGACCTTTGACCACCACGTGTCTACTGTGGTACAAAAATTACTCTGTATTGCACAACCTGTAAGGGCATGGCATCCGGGTCCAAGGTGGTCATTGTTCTGCTGTACTCTGCTCTCATTACACCAATCATGGAGTACAATGCACCTTTCAGCATGTACCCGACCAGGCATTTGTGACAGCATGAGAGACCACAGAAAGTAAAAAAAATCCTATGCAGACTGTCTCAAAGTCCAATGTGACAAAATGCTTAATAGTACCCTTTGGAAAGACAGTCATATCTGGAAATTACCACATTGATAATACACCCCTAAAAGTAGACTAGTGGTCCGGGATCTAGGAACGCATGCTGACAGTAACCTGACCTTTGATTACCATGTGTTTTCTGTGGTAAGAAAATGAATCTGTGTTGCACATGTTTTAAGTCAGGGCATCCAGGTCCAAGGAGGTAATTGTTCTGCTGTGCAGTGTTGTCATCAAACCCATCATTGAGTACAATGCACCCTTCAGCATGTACCCGAGCAGGCACTTGCAACAGCTTGAGAGACCCTAGAGAGTAAAAAAATCCTATGCAGACTGTCTCAAAGCCCTATCTCTTTACTCAGATGTCTACGGCAGTCTGTGCCTAGCCATCAAAGCATCTTCTGATCCTATACTGACAGATTTGTTGCACATCCACAAAACAAGTAGCATAAGAAAGTACAGTTGTATAAGTAAAATTATCGTACCAGTAGATGTTTGAATAGATCACTGCTGCAGTAGCCTAAGCTAAGTATGAGTTATATCCTGCATAGGATATAACAGCCAGTAGGATGGAATGTAGAGAGGTCGGGATGGGGTTGTTGATAGAGGGTAGAAGGGGGCAATGCGGGCAGAAAGAGTAGTAATGACCTGTTGGGCCAGTATTTTTGTTGTAGATGGGTTAAGTACATTTTAGAGGTAAAAGATAATGGGAGGTTATGAAGGACGGATGCAGACAATTGTGCTGCTTTAAAATATGAAATTAATGGTGTGGGAAGCAGAAAACCTTTGGAATCGGGGACCTAATATGGTACTGAGATAGTGGAACTGGAGAGGGAGTAATGAGTTGGTGGTCTTGTCTAGTAAGACATGGAGGCAGAATGTAGAGCAAGCGGTGAACCATGAGCTTTGTAAGGAGGTGTCACGGAGGAAAGAGATGGGGAAATCTGAGTGATATGGGGCTAATGGATACAATAAGGATGAAGAGGGCAGACTTCCAAGATGGCTGCACACCGATCAACAGACTGAGTTCATTTCTCCCTGTGTGAAAGCAGAAACTGAAAAAAAGGGCTCCCAAAACTGTCAGTATGAGTAAACATCAGTCCCTGGTTAGTAATTACACTCCCTGGCTGCCAGCAAAGAGGATATTTGGAGAACCTGAGGAAAAAATCAACCAGAAAGAGAGAAAAGAAAACTCTGGCTGGGAAGTTTTATTTGTCTTTTCAGCTTTTCCCGGTTAGGGGTCACCACAGCGGAACTCCGGTCCGCTAATGATTGGCAGTCGTTTTTTATGGTGCCGAGTTGCCAGCCCGATGCCCAACCTTCAGCGAAGGCACACCCATTCACGCATGTCTTTCGGAGGCCACTTGACCGAGGGGAGGACATGCAGACTCCAGCTGAGAATCGAACAGGAGAACCTCTTGCTGTGAGGCAACAACCCTACCGCTGTACCACCGCGGCTTGTCAAAACTCTGGCTGGGAAGAATCCCGTGGATATTCAGCAAAAAGCTGTTAAATTCAGCTTTGGCGCACAAAATGACTTCTAGAAATTTAGAGGAAAAAATAAATCAAATGTGTTAAAACAAGTGAAACACTGAAGGAATATATAAACTGAAATAATAAAAGATTGGAAACGTAGAAGTTGGTTTTAACTAGCTATTTAGCTGAACTGATGAAACTACAAAAATCAGAGGGTGAAATGAAGCAAAGCCTGGTTGAGTAGGAGGCCCTTTTTATCATTTTCTGCAGATTACAGTCTACACACACACACACACACACACACTGCGCACACAGACACACACGCACACACACACACAGAGACACACACACACACACACACACACACACACACACACACACACACACACACACACACACACACACACACACACACACAGACACACAGACACACATCTCAGATTGTATCACATTATTATTTGAGTCAATGTTTAGTTAATGAAAAAAAAATAGCTACATATTCTTGTCAAGCCCCTGGCACACTATAAGGTAAGGGGAGTTTGACTAAATTAGTTTGCATGTGAATTATTCTAGGCTTGCTTTAATCACTCTTGGATGAGTTAACAGTTCTTGGTCTTGGACCAGGGAGGTGAATAATAGATGGTGCTATTTGAGGGTAAATGGCCATATTCATTTTATGAGACACTAATTCCACTGTTGACTGACTTAATTGTTAAAGTTTAAGATTTAATATGAAGTTTGAAATGTATTTATTAATCAGTGTATTTGACTATTTGAATTTAACCAGTGCGTAACATGCAACTCACAAAGTACTGATTTTTCGGCCTTAGCAGGGTGCAGCCTGTTGTGAAAAAAAATGTTTTGATTTTTTTTTTGACTGGTTGGGGAGTAGTTGGGTATGTTTTTGTGTGAGGAAGTATGTTTCTCAGCTTCTATGGACTTTAGCATAGTTGACAATTCATAGACATGACAGAAAGGACAATTTATCAAAATCTTTATGTTTTTAAGAATGTTTAGTTTTGGTGGCAACTGGCAAATTATAATTTATTTATCATACAGGCTTTAGTAGGTTTCATAAAAGGAGAATTTCAAAACTTGTGAACTTGATTCCAGTCAAGACAAGTGTCATAAGATATTTTCTGTTTGCTTGGGCAGTGGACACATTTTTTGTAGAGGATATCTACAATCCGCTTAGTTGAGGAAGGCAGCTGCTAGCCATGCTTATTCAACATGGCTACTGGCATTATAGGTAAGTTGTATATTTTTATTCTTCGGAGATTCTTATTCAGGCTTTGAATTAATAATGTTGGATGTAATTGATGGAGTAAATAAGCAGGGGTTATGTATTTATTGAGCATTTTGTTAACTTATATCATATTTTAAGTGAGGTTATGCTTTGTACTGATTTTTATTTTTGCAGTTTTTACTGCACTTAGTGTGGACAGTTTTTACTTCAGGCATATATTTGGTTATGTTAGGGTGAGTAATTTCTAATAAGCTGGATCTGTTTTAAGTTGTGTGATTATTTGATAGCTAGTCATTCTCTCTCACTTTTCATGAAGCTTGAACAATCATTTGCTCATTTGTGTAGTTATATAAGATTTTACATCTGTGTTTGCCCTGTTTGGTATGTATGTCTGTGTGTCAATGTATGTGTAAATAAATGTGTATATGTGTGTGTATGTGTTAATGTTGCCACCAGAATCTCTTTTGTCGAATTGTAGTTTATGTGGTGATGTATATCATATTAAAGTGTTTAATGTATATTATCAAAGTTTAAAGGGAAAGTGTCAAAGATCCACGTTTATAAAATAATACGTTTATATTTATTCTTTAATTTCAAAGCAGTTGAGTCTTGTGATGATGTATGCCTTGCCAGTACCCACCCTTTGCCTGCACCCCTTATTCTAAAAGGATTATGCTAGTGAAGTCCAGGGTGAATTTGTGGGTGCCCATTCAATCACCTAGGACTTGTTTCAACAAAGATAGTACATCATACTGCTTGGGGACAGTCTGTATCAGAGATGGAGGAAGTGATGTGTGATGAATTTGTCTCTCCATCATCCATATTCCCTTGACAATTAACTGCACTAACTAGAAGGATTTTCTGTCACCCGCGGTAGTGGTGCTGCGGTAGCGTTGTCGCCTCACAGAAAGACGTTGTCGTGTTCGATTCTCAGCTAGAGCGTCTTCTGTGTGGAGGCATGCGTGAATGGGCATGCCTTCGTTGAAGGCTGTGCATCAGGGCTGGTAACTCGGCACGTAAAAATCCACTACCAAATATTAGCAGACCAGAGTTCCCCTGTGGCGACCCCTAACCAGGATAAGCCGAAAGAAACAACAACAACTGAATGAAGGGGAATATTCAATCTGTGATTCAAGGCCCCTAACAACATTTTCATTTTGAAGTGGGGTATTGTCTGTGCTGTAGGCTGACAAAAAGAGTTGCCTGCTAAATGAGACAATATTGCACTTTTTGCATTTAATCTGAACCTGTTTTCAGGACACTAGTTATTGGTAAAGGGTAGGGGAATCAGGGGGGGCTGACAATAGCTCAGTGTTTGCAGTCTTCTGCAAACATAGTTAGCCAGCGATTCTATTTTACAGCCTGCAGATCAAAAAAGTAAATGCCAAAAAGCAGGTATTCAGATACTGAGTTCTCAAGTCAGGACCGATTGCCTTCATTCTTCCTGATAAGTCAATTGCCACTGGCACTTTGAGGATTCAGTGTTTTAGCTAGTCTGCTATCCCTCTTACTATCATCATCATCAGCCACTTTTTTCCCATTTTCTACATGGGGTTGGGGTGTCGTGTTACCGTCGCCATCTTTCTCAATTCATTGCCGTACTCCTGCCTTCTTCGACACTCATGCCTGACTGTTGCTGATGTTCTCTCACACAATCCATCCACCTCTTTCCTGGATGCCCTTGTTTCCCTTTACCTTCTTCCTGTCTGCCCCAAATCTTCTTCACCAGATTGTGTTCTGCTTTTCTGCACGTGTCCAGACCACCGTAATCTGTTCTCCTTGATCTTTTCTTTAGTTGGAGCTACTTTGGCTTTTACTCTCGTGTCCTCATTTCTTCATCTAAATCGTATCTGCTGTGACGTCATCTGAGCCTGCTGTTCTCCCTGACTTCATTTTCCTTAGTGCTGTTCTTACTTCTTTTAGGGTTGGCTCCTCCCCTTCTCTCATTGTAGGCTGTGTCTGGGACAGTACAGCTTCTGTGGGGGTTTCTTCATTCAGAAGCTGCTGAAAGTACTCCTTCCATCTGCCTTTGATGACCTGTGGACTGGTGAGGTTGTTGCTGGCATCACTTATGAAGGGTGTCTGACTGTCTTCTTTATCTTTCTGTCTTTGTCTTGTAACCTGATATAGTTTCTTTGTGCCAACTACTGAGTCACTATCCAGAAGCTGGTAAAGTGCTTCTGATGCCCTCTTCTTTGCTATTGCAGTGTCTTTCTTAGCTTCTTTGCTAGCCAACTTATATTCCTTCCTAGCCTGGTCCATCTTTTCTACCTTCCACTTTTTCCTGAACTCCTTCTTTCTTTTGATGACTTCCTGGACTTTTGCCTTCCACCACAACTTTCCGTATGAAAAGAGAAGTGCCTCTACCTTGGAATTACTATGCCTGTGTGATTCATTGTTGATACCTTTCTGCACCTCATTTCTGATAGTCATAGTGAAGTAGAAGGAGGAGGTATGAGGTTAGGTATATCATTTTTGCTGTCCAGATTTTTGGTTGTCTGTATCTGCTTTCCAAGAGCTTTTGTCTGTATTTTTAATGTCTGCAGGTTGAGAGGTCTGATGACCTCAGTTTGTTTAGGTATGCTTCATGCATTGCTGGTGACATGAAAGGAGGTTGGTATTGGCTTAGTATGTTGTAGATTATCTTTACATTAACAATATATGGATTATTTCTAGGTCATTATTTCACTGCATAAGAGTAGATATGATGGTGTTCTGTAGGAAAATAGATAACCCTCCACCAGCCGTGGGGAATTTTAGAGTAGTCGATTTGAATGAGTAGTGGGCATTGAGGTTAGGCAGGAAAGGTGTGTCCTCCGCACATTTGATGTCATCATACCTAGCTAATCCGTAAATGTGACACAGTCACTTTACATCACCTATGAGGTTAAGCAGGAAAAGTGTGTTCTCAGTACATAGCATGTCATCATACCTAGCTAATCCATAAATGTGACAATCACTTTACATCTCTTATGAGGTTAGGCAGGAAAGGTGAGTTCTCAGCACATAGGATATCATCATACCTAGCTAACCGTAAATGTGACACAGTCACTTGAAATCACTTTTATCCCCTGTCAAATTATGTGAAAAGTCAGAATGTGAAAAAAAGTGAAATTGATAGTGGTACACAATGTTTTAATAGCCACTAAGCAAGCAAGAATAATCCAGAACAAGCACCCATCCCAGCTACAGGTTGGCACTACCTAATCTGCAGTACGGACCCTGTCTGTAGTGGCTAAATTATGAGTAAACTCCTCAGCTTTGTGAACACCTGCAGTTACTTCAGAGTGTCTGACTCTGACCAAGTGTGGAAGGGAATAAAACACAGCCTATCCACAACCACCCCAGCTGTCTACTACATTTGTTTACTGTACTACAATTATATTAGGTATCAGAAGATACCTTTTAGCGTTAACTATTAGCATGAACATTGTATTAGAGGTCATGCATACATTCATCTATTTATCAACTGAATGTATATTGCTGTCTTTTCACATGATGCACAGCATCTTAAGGTGATCTTTACACCCCCCCCCTAAAAAAGGTGTTCCACTTTCTCATTCCAACCCTGGAAGTTGACTAACCAGACTGTGCCCCCCCCCTTTCCATATTCCTGGATCTGCCACTGCTACAAATTAGCTGCTGTGCTGAATTAGCAGTATTCAGATGTTCATCGTGTTTCACTGTTGCAGTCATGACTGTAGGGTTCTCCCCTGCCGGCAGGCAGCCCTCGGTCGGCCAGAATCCCAAAGTCTGCGTCCGGCATCAGCTGTTCAACCATGCTCCCTGACGTCAGAGCGCCAGGAGTATAAAGCTGACAGCCGACGCCATCTTCTCCAGTCTTTCTTGCCGTGCGGTGATAGCAGTTCGCAAGTGCCGGTCGGCTGACTCCTGATGAATTTTTTCTGATTTACTTCGGTCCGAAGACTTTCTTCTCCACTCAAAGCTAAGTACCCCGTTGGGGAAACTTTTTTCTCGCTCCACTCCGATGTCAGAAAAAGTTAATAATTGTATTTCATGTGGGAAGCAAATACCTCATAAGGATTTTCATTCTTACTGTATTCCTTGCTTAGGCCCTGACCACGACGTAGCTAGTTGTTGGTTTTGTGCTAGATTCAATCAACGTACAATTAAGCGAAGGTACGATTTTGCTTTTCATTACTTCGGTAGACGCTTTAACTACAAAATGTCGTCGGATACGGTCCCGGCTACCGGAGTTCACAAACGTTGCAAGGATAAAGACAGGCCTCCGAGGTCCAAATCTGATGATAGCACACAAGCGGAGCCAGCTTCAGGTTCGGCCGTCGTCAGTGAGGCGCTTTTGCAGCCCCTGTCGTCGGCCATTTCAGAACCGACGGCCGAAACGGACTCTCATGAGGAGCCAACCAGGCCTTTAAATATTTCTGTTGCAGGACCTTCGGACAATGCTCCTTCGGATGGGTCCGGAGCCGCTGTGCAGGTATCGGCTTCTGAAGGGGTTTTCAGGCCTACTCAGCTACTAGTAAAGGCAAAGCCAAAGACAAAGGCAAAGACTCCTTCTAAATCAAAGACTTCAACACAGGCCTCTTCTGAACCGGCTCCCAAGTCACAGAAACAGTTACTCAAGATGGTGGAGGATTTACTTACTATGATTAGGGGTTCACATCCCCCTCCAGACAAAAGGCCAAGGCAGTATGTTTATCATGATTCCTCTGATCAGGCTTCTGTTTCCTCAGTTTCTTCTTCTTCTGATCAGGAATATTCTTTCCCTCCTTATGAGGATTCTGATGCTGAAAAATCCATTCCTTCAGCTTCTCCCCCTGATGATTTCTCTTTTGGGGAAACTTTGCATGAAATGAGGGAACATTTCCACTGGGAAGGACAGGAGTATTCGGAATCCAAGAAAAGACTGAGGGATTTTCTTCTTCTTCCCCAACATAGACCCCTGGCTATTCCTCCAGTTTTGGATATTGTGGATGATGCCTTTGCGGAGGCTAACTTAACCCCTGACTCTTTTCCTCCTGCTCCTGTTAAGCCTGATAGATATTACAGGGTTCCTGATTCCCATCAGTTTTTATACAAGAACCCTTCTGCTGACCCTGAAACCATTTCTCAGGGTCCTAAGGGAGTTAAGGCCGCTTCTGCCAAAAATCCCATTCCTACTGAAAAGGATTCTCGATCCTTAGAAAGATGGGGCAAAAAGGTGTACACTTCTGCTACTTTGTCCATTAGGGCTTTAAACTGTCAGTTTCATATGCTTAAATACCAGCAATTTCTCTTGTCTGTCTTAAAACAAACGCTTACTTCCATTTCTGCCTGTGCAGATGATAAGGAATTACATGACTTATTGCATGCCACTGAACAGGTTGAGAAGCATGGTTTACACTGTGGATTTGATGCCTTGGAGGCTTCTTGTAGGGCTGCGGCCTCTGGCACAGTCATTAGAAGGCATGCATGGCTAAAGGAACAAAATTTACCTGAACAAGTAAAGGCTAAATTATTGGATGCTCCTGTTCAGCATAATGTTTTGTTTGGATCAAAAGCTGAAGAGGTGATTAAAAAGATGGAGGATAAGGCGAAATCCATGCAAACAGTTAAAGATTTCTTACAAGTACAGCCACCTAGATTTAGCAGGAATTGGCCTTCAAAAATTTGGTCCTTTCCTACTTCAGACAGGCCTCAGAGGGGTAGATATAGACGCTCCAGAGGGAGGCCTCAAACACAAGCTGCTTATAGACCAAGACAGTGGACTGCTTCCACCCCTAGGGGAGGAGAGGACAGGTCACAATCTCAAAGGAAACAAACTCAATGACTCCCTCTGTTGGGCTACAGGAACTTCTTGCCTGGAAGCCCCTCTCGGAGGAAAACTCTCTCCTTTTTATCAAAATTGGACTCAAATAACCCAAGACAAATGGGTTTTGGATGTGGTTTTAAGAGGTTACAAATTCCATTTTCATACCTTGCCAAGGCCAAGCGGATGGCCAGACCTTCCAAAACATCAATGGACGGAGGCCTTAAACCAGGTGGAAGCTCTTTTGGCTATGAATGCCATAGAACTGGTTCCTCTGTTAGAGATGGGAAAAGGTTTTTACTCAAGGCTATTTCTAGTTCCAAGGAAGCAACTCGTGGAGACCCATTCTGGATTTGTCGGTCTTGAACACCTTTCTAGAGATTCCAAAATTCAAGATGCTTACTCTACAGCAGCTACTTCCAATGCTGTCCAAAGATGCATGGATGGTAACTTTGGATTTAAAGGAGGCATATTTACACATTCCCATCAGGCAGGATCGCAGAAAATACCTCAGGTTCAAGGCCGGATCGAGGCACTTTCAATTCTCTGCGCTGCCTTTTGGATTGTCTACTGCGCCCAGGGTCTTCACCAAATGCCTGGCTCCAGTAGTAGCTTACTGCAGACTCAAGGGAATTCAAATTTACCCTTATCTGGACGATTGTCTAATTCAGGCAGACAGCAAGGATGTCTTACTCCAGCATCTAGAATTTGTACAGAACCTCCTCAAGTTCCTGGGATTCTCTGTAAACATAAAAAAGTCAAATTTGACACCATCGCAACAGATAACTTTTCTGGGTGCTCTTCTAAACACCACAACCCAGATGGCATTTCTGACATCTGAAAAACAATTACAGCTGGCTTCAACTTTCAGAACCTTGGCAACTCTAACTCAACTATCTGCAAGGAAATTCCTGCAGGCTTTGGGTTACATGGCCTCCTGCATCCTTCTCCTACCATATGCAAGACTACACATGAGGAAAATACAGTGGCACCTAAAAAGTGTATGGTCTCAGCATTGCCACAGTTTGGACATACTGATCTCCGTCCTTCCTTGCCTTCAAAAGGAATTTCTTTGGTGGTCCAGGGCATGTGCTCTAAACAAAGGGAAACCCTTCCGTCTGCCTCCTGCCACTCAGATTCTAACCACAGACGCCTCGGATTATGCTTGGGGAGCCCATTTTCAGGGCAATTGTTTGCAGGGCCTTTGGACAAAGGATCAGAAGCACCTGCATATCAATTTAAAGGAAATGTTAGCCGTTCAGAAAGCTCTATTGGTCTTCAGGAATCTTTTACAACCAAGACAACTGCTGATACGGACAGACAACACCACAGTTATGTGGTACATAAACAAGCAAGGGGGGATCTCTTTACTACCCCCTTTGCAGACTAGCCATGGATCTATGGAACACAGCTCTAGCTTGCAATCTGGATCTTCAAGCTCAGTTTCTACCAGGGAAACAAAACTTCCTGGCAGACAGTCTGAGCAGAAACCTTTCGGATCCACACAAGTGGATGCTGGACACCAAAATATTCAGGATAACAGCAGTCTGGGGATGTCCTCACATAGACCTCTTTGCATCCCATCTCAATCATCAACTACAGAATGTTTGCACCAGGACTTTCCACAGAGAAGCTTGGAAAGTGGACGCCCTGTCATTCAGTTGGAGGAACCTCTCGGGATATGCCTTTCCGCCTCTTCCTCTTCTTCCACGGGTTTTATTGAAGATAAAACAGGACAAGCCCAAGATGATTATCTTGCTGGCTCCAAATTGGCCTCGGCAGTTTTGGTATCCAACTCTAAAAACCTATGCCTGGAGCCCCTTTGGTTTTACCTCAGTCTCCGAACCTTCTGTCCCAACATCAGGGTCAGGTTCTACACTCTCATGTCAGAACTCTCAGCCTGGCGGCCTGGTTAATCCAGGGCCTTTGATTTCTTCTTTACTGCCCAAGCAGGTTATGGATGTCATTTTAGAAGCCAGACGTCCTAGCACTAGAAAATCTTATGCAGGAAAATGGAAAAGATTTTGTTCCTGGATGCAGGCTCAGGATTCTGATCCTCTTCTTCCTAACATTACTTTAATTCTATTTTACTTGACAGATCTCTTACATAAGGGTCTCTCTTTCTCTTCTGACATCAAGTTTTTATCTTGGAAGACAGCTATCCTGTTAGCCCTTACCTCTGCCAGGAGAGTTTCAGAATTACAAGCTCTTATGGCTGTGGAACCTTATATTATTTTTCATCAAGACAGGGTATCTTTGAGGACTAATCCTACCTTCATGCCTAAGGTGGTTTCCAAAGTGGCTTTAAATCAAACTATCCACTTGCCAACCTTTTTCTCCACTCCTCAAAATAAAGGGGAAAGGATCTTGCATTCCTTGGATGTACACAGACAACTACATTTTTACCTGAACAGAGCCAAGGACATCAGAAAATCAGAACAATTGTTTGTTTCTTATGCTTCAAGTTCCCAAGGTAAAGCCATTTCAAAACAGACTATTTCTAAATGGATTGCTCATGGAATCAGATTTTGTTATTCTCACCATAGAAAGCAAATCCCAGGGAGTATACGGACTCATTCCACCAGAGCTGCTGCCACTTCTGCGGCCTTCCTCAGGGGAGTTCCTACCAAGGACATTTTGGAAGCTGCAACTTGGAGTTCAGTGCATACTTTTTCTAAGCACTACAATCTACCTCTCTACTCTAAGTCTAGGGCAGGCTTTGCCTCTGCAGTCTTGCAGGGCCTTTTAGCCGCCCCTTCCTCTTTATGACCACCTCCCTTTCTTTCAGCTTTGGGATTCTACCCTACAGTCATGACTGCAACAGTGAAACACGATGAACATAGTACAGTTGTGTACACCTACCATAAATGTAGATGTTCGAGTGTCTTCACTGTTGCAGCCTGGGTTTCCCTCCCTCCTGTCCCCTCCTGTTTTTGCTTTTGTGTATTTCCTTTCTTCACCATTCTTCTGAGGTGTATTTGCAAAGGTTATGGGACCTTTTTCATTTTGGGACTCCTAACATCTGGGGCAAGAAAAACTGGAGAAGATGGCGTCGGCTGTCAGCTTTATACTCCTGGCGCTCTGACGACAGGGAGCATGGTTGAACAGCCGACGCCGGATCCAGACTTTGGGATTCTGGCCGACCGAGTGCTGCCTGCTGGCAGGGGAGAACCCTACAGTCATGACTGCAACAGTGAAGACACTCGAACATCTACATTTTTGGTAGGTGTACACAACTGTACTTTTCTCATTTAAGCATATTAAGTCAGAGAAAGTGACTTCAGCTGAGTAAGAGATTCAGTTATTTTCTTGTTCAGTTGAAAATGTTCCCACATTTAATTTTCCTTTTTGCTGTCAGCACAAGGCAATAGCTGTCTTGCCTGTTGGCAACCAGGAATGTGGCATCTAATTAATTAACTGCTGGTAGGCATTAATGAGTTAATTAAAAATAAAAAAATCTTGCATACAGACTAGAGTTAATATAACTACATTTTAAAAATAGAGGTATGTGATATTAGCATGAAATTATGTCCTTATTTTTGTTGTCAGTTTGTCAAGAATAGGGTCGACAGTGTTGTAATATAATTAAATAAAAAGAACAGTTACATTCTGCTGTTCATAAAGTATCGTGGCCAACAATCAGTATCATCTAGCTGTATAAGCTGTTTACTTTAACTATTTCACAATATTGTCCTCTCAGTTGGTTTTACAGTTCTTCACCCCTCTGTACCTTGAGCACTTAACCCCATCTTAAATATTTCAGTTTAAGTCATAGAAACACACTTCAGTGAGTCACCTTTCACTCAAAAAAAAAAAAAAAATTTGTAGAACTCTCTACTCCATTGAGCACAATATATGTAATTAACCATCACTGAGATAGCACCAGAAAGTAGTCAGGAACTTTACCACCGTCAGTCATGTTCTTGTGGTGTTACCTAACTAATTTATATTTCCCATTGTAATACATCCTGGAATATTTTGGTGTGAATTTCATTTAGCTTCAGCATTCATATTGTGCACCCACAACCCCCTTCCCCACCCCAAGGCACCCTCCTACTGCTTATCTAATTGCAGCTCTGCCTGTAGTACTACTTATCTGACTTATGTTTTCCTGTATTAACCACGTCATCATGTTTGTCTTATTCCAATCACGATCTGCCGTCCCTTCCTTTTTGTTCCTTCACTATCTTCATCAGCTGCCTTGCATACTTATTTGCATAGAAACTCACTCCTTCTGTGCAGCCATACAGTAACAAATTAGTATACCTGTCTCTGTATCCTCACTTGTTCCCTCTGTTACAGCTTCTTGTCTGATAAATTATATTACTCATATATTCGGTCTGATATCTAGAATATTCCTTTTCTTACTACCCTTCTCCACTCCATCCTTTTACACGGTCCCTGTACTCCTAACTCATTTACTTCTGTTTGCCTCTTTTGTTTTCTTTCTTATAATTGCATGATACAACTTCATATTTCTGCTGTATGTGTTTCACTTCTACTGTATTTTCTGTTAATCCCCCTGGCATTTCTGTGTTCATTTCCAACCATATGGATAGCACTGACTTGTTAAGGATTAGTAATATCTAAGGATGTTGTCATTTCCAACCATATGGTTAGCACTGACTTGTTAAGGATTAGTAATATCTAAGGATGTTGTAATTTCCAACCATATGGTTAGCACTGACTTGTTAAGGATTAGTAATATCTCAGGATGTTTTCATTTCCAACCATATGGTTAGCACTGACTTGTTAAGGATTAGTAATATCTATGGATGTTGTCATTTCCAACCATATGGTTAGCACTGACCTGTTAAGGATTAGTAATATCTAAGGATGTTGTCATTTCCAACCATATGGTTAGCACTGACTTGTTAAGGATTAGTAATATTTAAGGATGTTGTCATTTCCAACCATATGGTTAGCACTGACTTGTTAAGGATTAGTAATATCTAAGGATGTTTTCATTTCCAACCATATGGTTATCACTGACTTGTTAAGGATTAGTAATATCTAAGGATGTTGTCATTTCCAACATATGGTTAGCACTGACTTGTTAAGGATTAGTATTATCTAAGGATTAGTATTATCTAAGGATGTTGTCATTTCCAACCATATGGTTAGCACTGACTTGTTAAGGATTAGTAATATCTAAGGATGTTGTCATTTCTAACCATATGGTTAGCACTGACTTGTTAAGGATTAATAATATCTAAGGATGTTTTCATTTGCTTCCCCATTGCATCTGTGATGACTAATGCAGTTCTGTTACCATCTGCAGTAATGTTCAGGGTCTGTATGACAAACATCTGTACATTATCCTGTTGTTAATATACACTTTGAGTTTGAATGTTGTGTCTTCATTCCCCTACTAAAGTGATCCTTGTTCAGGTGTGATAGACTAATTAGTAATTATGCTTATATTTATATATGCAGGATACAAAATTCTTCCAGAGAAGTTATTACAGCTATTTAAAGCAGATGAAGTTGCAAAGGATATTGTGACGGGAATAAATATCAGGAAGCAGAAGGATCATTTTGAAGAGAACTTCAACAGTATGTAAATAATTTATTAATTGTATTTTACATAAATTTGTTCTTTTTAACTGATGTTTTAAATATTTTATGAAAAGTGAAAATGTGCATGGTGTTAGAGGACTAAATGGTGTGACACAACAAGGAAAAGTCTGATAAGATATGTTAATGTAAATATGAAAAACTAAGATCTTTTTAAAGCAAAAAGGATTATTCCCATGACTGTGGCACTTGACCATCAGTTAGGAAGTGTGTGGAAGACGTGGACATTACAGAAAAGACTACTTTTACAGTTTTGTGTAAAATAGTATAAAAATGCAGAATTTGGACTTTGCGGACAGTTGCAAAAGACTGATTGCTATTGACTTTATCACATATATGGGTTACTGATGCTTCCACTATAAGACATTGTTATATTTGTACATATCTGCCACCAGACTAACACAGCTAGTCATGTACATGTCCAGATGGAAAACATAATCAGAAGTTTGTTTTTTCTCCCATAGGACAACCCTCTGTACACCCCATGTGATGGACTTCATGCCCCCCTACTTATATGTAATACTAACTCTACTATTACACAACCACAGAGACAAGTAAAAACTGTAAAACACAGCAAATCATTGCCAGCTCTGTAACAGAAGCAGTGTTCGTAATGATTCTCTTGGAGAAAATAAGATTTATGAGCTGCAAATCCTCCATTTATGATCACCAGCTACAGCTTCATCCACTTTACACTTGACCACTATTAGGGGAGTCATCACTAACTTGGGAAGATTTTCCTCTCTTCATTTCCTTTATACTGAGTGACATTGAAATCCGATGACACATATGTCACTAATACACTGGGGACTGGCCACTGTTTCAGTGATGCAGCCCCTGAGCTAAATATACAAAAGGAGAGGTTTGGATATGCTAAGGTTAATGACCTCAGTGTTGCTATTAGGTGATCGTGTGGAACTCCGTATAAATACTGCTTATTATTTTAGAATTCCTACATACAATTTTCAATTTGTTCTACATCATGTTCTTTCTTGTTCTGCTTGCTCTAGAAAGTACAATGAAAAACTTGTTTTTTTTTTTTTTTTTTTTGCATCAGGCGAGCCCCTGTAGACCCCCATGTGGTGGACACCTAATACTCAAACAGATGCAGTCTGAGAGGTGTACTTATATAAACTGATTGGAGGGAAAGTTCTCACATGAACTTAATGCAGACTACAAGCAGGTTATCAGTAGTACACAATATCAGTCACATGCAGCATAGCCCAAATACACAGACCTAAATAGACTCTTAAAAGTCACCTACCTAAACCAAAAAGGCCTTTTAAATGTTACCTAAAAAAACAAGCACCCTCAGCAGCCTTACAAACACACAGCACAGGCAGTACCCACTGTGAAAAATTACCTAAGAGTAACAGTATCTCACCTCAAAAGCCCATAAGGAAGACCTTTACACAATAAAACATCCTAGTCATAGTGGCTCCATAGTGAGACATGTCAGTGTATCACTCACCTGGCTGTGCAAGGAAAGCATTATGGTCAGTTGCTTATCCAGGATTCACCACATTGTGTCTTTGCACCACAAGTACTCACTCATTGTGCATGTAGGTGTAAATGACCTGAGATGTACCTCACTGGACTATATGAACAAAGAAGGTGTCCAAGACAGGTATGAGCCTAGCCTTGAGCAGCATTCTACCATCACCAAGAAAAATGTAGTAGTATTGTTTCTCTCCTATTCTGGACACAGTAGAAGAGTGTGTGTTCTGTTCAAGCAGCTTTATTTTTCTCGGCTGGAGTGCGGGGAGTGCCTTCTGTGTGGAGTCTGCATGTCCTCCCCGTGGTTGAGTGACGGTCCGAAAGACATGCGTGAATGGGCGTGCCTTCATTGAAGGTTGGGCATCGAACTGGCAACTCGGCACTGTAAAAACCTACTGCTAATCATTAGCGGACCGGAGTTCTGCTGTGGCGACCCCTAACCAGGAAAAGCTGAAAGATAAACAACATTACGATAGAAGTTAACTTACTTTAACTTAAGTCATTTATATACAAACTAACTGCTGGAATCATACATGCTTACTCTCTGGCTGCACTCTCAAAATGACACTAGTAATAGTACATGTTTGACTTGTATATATGCACGTTTTGTCTTTGAGATGCTTCTTAAAGGTACAGTACACAGCACATGGACTTTGACCTACATCCTCACTGTTGAAAAATAAAACATGCAATATTATGAATCAATTTGGCATGCAGATATCACTGACAGTTTTCTTTCATGCATTTGTACAGGAGAAAATACAGATTTTATATATATATATATATAGACACACACACATACACACACACACACACACACACACACACATATATATATATATATATATATATATATATATATATATATATATATATATACATACATGTACATACACAACTGCAGTGGTGGTGCTGCGGTAGCCTTGTCGCCTCACAGTAAGACGTTGTCCTGTTCGATTCTCAGCTAGAGCGTCTTCTGTGTGGAGACATGCATGAATGGGCGTACCTTCGTTGAAGGTTGTGCGTCATGGCCAGCAACTCGGCATGCAAAAATCTACTGCCAATCCTTAGTGGACCGGAGTTCTGCTGTGGCGATCCCTAACCGGGAAAAGCCGAAAGACACAACAACAACATGTACATACACACACACACATACAATTAAGTTCAAGTTGCTGCGTATTTCACACTAGGCCTGGATACTTGTCCATAATGTGTAATGTAAAATTGGGAATTAAATTTAGCAACTGGAACTATCTCTTACAATGCACGAGTCTGGATTTATCTGGAACATCTTTAGGAATGGAATCAGAGGTAGGAACACACTCTGGAATGGAAACAACATTTGGTTTGCTCTGAGATTTAGAATCTGTGTCACTAGAACAATGTTGTGATAATGATTCTGGTACAGGTAGTAGATGTCTGCGATTTCTCCTGTGCTCCATACCTTCGGATTCTACAAGGTAAGATCTAGGCTCAGCATGAACTCCAGTAACCTGACCAATCTGGTCAAAACCTTTCGCTGTTTGTATTCTCACTGTCACTCCTTCCCTCAACGGATGAAGAAATCTGCTTGATGTATCATAACTGGACTTTTGGATTGAATGCTTCTTAAATAGTTGAGCCTTTGTGGTTTTGTTGCTCTTGACTTTAGGTTTCAATAAACTGGAACTAATAGGTAGCGTCATTCTGGTTTACCTTGAAAGAAGTCTTTGAGCAGGTGAGCCATGAATATCATCATGGGGTATGTTTCTGAGATTAAGTAAATTCAAAAATACATCAGTGTTATCACGCGTTGACCTTTCAAGTAACGGCTCTGCACTGCACGTTCAGCTAGACCATTTGACTGTGGATATTCAGGACTGCTAGTAACAAAGTCCCATTCTCTTGCAAATTTCTGAAACAACTGACTAGTAAATTGTGTACCATTGTCAGAAATAACTTTGTGTGGACTACCACAATCTGAGAAATGACGTTTCAGCTTAGTAATAACAGCAGTAGATGTTAAGTTAGGTAGTAAATCAATCTGAAACAAGCTCAAATAAGAGTCTACCAATACCAAGTAGTGTTGGCTGTTCCACTCGAGAATATCAGTAGCTTCTGTCAACCAAGGTAGTTCAGGAAATTGATGCAGCTGAAGTGGTTCTCTTTTCAGATGCAGTCTAGTACTATTGCATACTGAACACGAAGAAAGTACTTTGTCAATGTCTTACTATAATGAAAGCCAAAATACTAATTCTCTCATTCTTCCCTTAGTGGATGCAAAACCTGGGTGACCATGTTGCAAAATCAAGATATATTCCTGTTGTAAGGAAGCTGGAACAACTTTAGGACTTTTGAAAATAATGCCATCTTCCATCAACATTTCATCTCTGTAAGGAAAACATGTTTGCACTTCAGTTGATACACTTGTTTGCTTTGACAGGCATCTAACATTAATGTAGTGATAGAGCTTTTGCAAAATTGCATCAGACTTTGTGTGATCTCGTAACTCATCAAGCCTAGTGGTAGAAAAAATATGCACTGCCATCATGTCAACGTCAAAAGTCTCTGCATCAAGCTGTTCCATTGCTTTTTCTGGGTGATCTGGATAAGGTATTAGCCAGATAGAGTAACTTGCCTTTCATATAGACCATTTTGAAGTTGTACTTTTGTAGCTTGAACATCATTCTTTGTAATCTCGCTGGAACTGTATACATAGGCTTCTTTAAAATAGTAACTAGAGGTTGATGATCAGTTTCAATCTAAGTAGCTCGACCATAAATATAATCATGAAACTTGGAACATGCAAATACTATTGCCAAAAGTTCTTTCTCAGTTTGAGCATACTGCATCTCTGTTTGGGTATGTGTTCTAGATGCATAGGCTCCTGGTCTACCTTCTTGAAGTATAACTGCACCAAGACCAAATTTTGAAGCATCACAGGAGAGAGTGACTGGTTTATTCACATCATAGTGTCTTAATGTAGGTGGGGTGGCAATTTTCTGCTTAAGGTCCTCAAATGGTGATGTTCTGATCATGACCATGCAACATTTTTGCACGTTACCCTCTTAAAGATGCTGTCAACTCATTGAAGTCTGGTGTAAACTTGCCTAAATAGTTGACCATGCCAAGAAAACATTGTAGGGCTTGCGCATTATCTGGTGCTGATATTTCAAGGATAGCTGCTTGCTTGGTCGGGTCTGGTCTCAAGCCAGTACTGATAAATAAATGACCCACATATGCAACTTCTAGTAGCCTGAATTTGTACTTCAGAGGATTGAGCTTCAAGTGTACTTTACATGCTCTGTCTAGAACTCTCTTTAGGTTTCTGTCATGCTCTACTTCAACATTACTGCCAACCAATAAATTATCTACTATTATGGCACAAGGATAACCCAAACAAATTTGCTCCATTGCTCACTGCAAGACTTCACTTGCGGAATTTATTCCAAATGGCATCTTTAGGAATCTAAATGGGGTACCAAAAGTGGTTAGGAATGAGGATTTGTGATGAAGCATCACTTGTCAAAATGAACTTTGCATCCAAAACAGAAAAAAACTGTGGCATTCGGCATTAAGGCTGCGACCTCTTCAACTGTGCGCACTAGATGATGCATTCTCTTCAATGCTTTGTTCAAATCTCTTGAGTCAATACACATTCTGAGTTAATTTGAGCTTTTCTTGTGAGTTGCTACCACAGATGACACCCATTCAGTTGGTTCTGTAACTGGACAAGTCACACCTTGCTGCACCATTTTATCCAACTGAGCCTTAACTTTATCCTGCATTGCTATTGGAACTCTGCTTGTTGGTCCAACTACTGGAGTTACCTCTGGGTCTAACTTCATGGAATACACAACTGGAAGTTTGGCCAACTTATCTTCGAAGAAATCAGTATACTCTGAGAAAATGGCTTCAGAAAAATTATAACAATGAGATACACTTATGTGATGAACTTCTTTGGTAAAAGAAATCAGATTCATTCTTAAGCTGTTTCTGACATGTAACAAAGACTGTACTGGTCTTCATGCCACATAGAATAACAAGTTGAAACAGTTCTTGACCAAATAACATGAAAGCATCACTGAACCTTTGGCTTGAATTTCTTCACCCCATAAGCAACATGTTTTGCACTACTGGTCACATTGAGTTGTTCATTAGGTCTCACTTTAGCAAATGTGTCTGCTGATATAACATTACACTTTGAATCAATGTCTCCTTTAAGCTCTGTGGATTTACCATTGATCCAGACAGTACAAAACACTTTGCTCTTTGCCAATAAATTCACTGCATCAACTCTTTCACCAACTACTGATACACCATCTACATAGAAAGCTGACTGTTGCATTTCTACTTGATCAACTTGCTTTTTTGAGTGACCCTTCTTTGCAACTGTGTGAGGTTTATTTGATTTGCTAAACCTTTGAAAAATGATTCAGTTTTTTACACTTTTGACATTGCTGACCGAAAGCTAAGCATTTCTCTCTTTTAGACTCCTGATTTGCACCACAGTTATGAGAGTTAACAATAAAGCTGGACTTAGCTTTGCTGATTCACGCTTGTATTGCACTGAGGAACTGGCCTTAGAACTTGCTGGAAAGCTACATGGTTTCCCTGGTAAGCCAGAAAAGGCTGTGGCTTCCATGTGCTTAGTAGGCCTATTTCTGTTTGCCACGTGTTGCATACTATCTACACTTGCTCTGTAACCTGCTGAAACCTTGCCCTTGTCACTTGCAAACATACTTATGTGTTTTTCTGTCATCTCGCGGATTTGACAAATCTCTATGGCTTTACTCCATGTTAAGTCATTATCACGAAGCAAGATCTTTCTCACAGCAGCACTATTAATACCACACACAAGCCTGTCCTTTATTAATTCATCTTTTAAGTCACCAACCCGACATGTTTTAGCTGTGTTTCTCAGGTCAGTTATATAAGATGCAGAAGTCTCCCCTGGTTTCTGATGTCTCAGTTAAAACAAATGCTGAACTTGTGCTTCAAACACTCGGGGTCTTCCCGTGATTCAGGCTGCACAACAATATGATGAGTTTCATCTTCTCCCTTGTATACTACTGGTGCAGACACAAGTGAATGCTCTTTTTATGTCCCCAGACCCAGCTAGGTTTAACAAAGTGAATGCCTTGGTACACACATCTTTATCTGAATAAGCTGCTCGTATAAAAATATTGTACTCTTGCTCAAATATTCTCCAATTCTCTGCAATATTCTGATCAAATACAAGTAGTAAGGGCTTTCGAAGTCTGTCTGCCATATTAACACATACCAGTGAAGGAGTTTTGCAAATAAGCATGAACACATACCCATGTGCAAGAAGTGTATGTCAATACTTATACTTTGTGCTTCTGAAATTATGCTCATGAGCTTTTCAGAACTATGCTATTGGGCATACTCTGTGAGCTAACTCTCTCGGGTACTGTAACACTTTTTGAATTTGTTATATTGCCAAAACTCACCTCTTATCAGTGTAAGGAACATTTCAAATGACTTCACAATGCAAATGAACTGGGCAAGAGAAACTCAGCGTCAGTAATATTTCGAAGTAATTGCACTTTGCGAATAAGCTGTAGACACCACACTGAAATTTTCCACAAAATGACGGTACCTTGCTAGGCAACTCTTTACAGTACAAGAAACACACTGTAATGATGGCACTTTGTGAATAGACACACTCAGCACAAGAAACTTTCCAAAATGGCTATACTTTGACTGTACTTCATGAAATAGTTGCACTTTCCACACAAACAAACTCTTTGGAATACATGCACAGTAATAAGCACACACTCTAAGCACTTTTACACAATTTGAGATGCTTAAAATAATTTAGCTAAACCTTTGATACAATACGAAGTCATAGTTATGCCAAAACACAGCACTTTGCCAAAACACATGCAGTCGCCTTGCTTTATTTATGCTTGGTGTGCCCTTTCTTGCCCTTATTATATTCGCTTTGCCTGTTTAATCTCTTTTCATGCCGTTGTACTTTTCTTGTGCTCGTTTTACTCTAAACATGCACGTTTTGTCTTAAACATGCCCGTTTCTGCTTTAAATATATTCATTTTTGGTTTAAACATGCTCATTTATGGCAAACATTTTATTTTAAACATTTCTAAGTTAATAAATCTTTTGTGCCTCCTGCTTGCTTAATAATGCAGTTTGTGCTTTTGTAATGCTCTGTTTTATCCTTTTTATAGAATAAATAGTTTGTACAAATTCTCATTACCTTTGATTCTTTTTCGGCTCTTTTTCATGCATGTTTCTTTTAGTTTACCTTCACTGTCCTCTCTGCACCTCATGGCTCTGAATATCAGTCTCTGCGATCCCGGTTCTGACACCATGTTGCTCTCCTGTTCTGAACACAATAGAAGAGTCTTCGCGGGTTCTGTTCAAGCAGCTTTATATTACACAAACACATCACGATAGAAGTTAACTGACGTCAGCTTAAGTAACTCCTATACAAACTAACTGCTGGAATCATACATGCTTACTCTCTGGCTGCACTCTAAATATGGCACTAGGAATGGCACGTGCTTGACTTGTATATATGCACATTGCATCTTTGTCATGCTTCTTAAAGGTACAGTACACAGCACATGCACTCTGATCTATAAGTACGAACAAAAAATCATTGACTTCAGTAATTGGCTTAACTTCTGGTGTCATTCAAAAGGGTACAGTGTGTATATTCCTGGAAGGATATGGTAAATGGGCCAAATTGCTTTGCCAAGAATGGTGTACACTTGGCCCACAAGACTTTTTTATATTGGCCAAATCCTTACCCACCCTTGTAGTGCCTTTTGTAGGCTGTGTTGGTCTTTTAAACATTCTAACATAAAACAGAATCAGGAAAACGTAGAGGTGTTGCTGCGCTCAGTGCCAGGTGTCATGACAAAAACTTCACTCCCTACAAGTACTTCTCACCCTGAAAGTCATAGATATATGCACCATCACTAAGACCTGATTCAAGGCCAATGAGAGCACCTTAGGAGTGCAGGGTTTCAACCAATTCCATACATACAGACCCACTGCATTACATGAAGGCGCTACAGGTGGTGATGTCTGCATATTCATAAGTAACCAGTTCACCTCCAGCCTCATTAGACAAGAAGACAACCTGGAACTCCTGGTGTCCAAGTTACCATTAACAAAACCCCTTATCATATCGTAGCAAATTATACAACCCCCCCGTGTCTTTAGCGACCCACACCTCCTACTTAATGTGTATGCAGGCCCTATGCATTAAAGTAAACACCATTTTCCTATGGGGCTTCAACTATCCTTCCTGAAACTGGGAAACCTATACATCCTAAAACTTGTATATCCAGAAGTTTCTGGATTTCATCAATACAGACTCCCTGGACCAACTGGTTAGCACTCCAATGAGGGGCAAAAAGCTTCTTGAAATAGTCTTCACCAGTGTGGGGCAGCACTCTGCTCCTTATCAGTTGTAGCTTCCTGACTAATCAAATTAGTCCACATATCTGTTACATTCATCATAAAACTAAAGCCAGAAGCATCCTCAGAATAAGGCAAATCAATTAGAACTGAGTGATGACTTGGCTAAATTCAAAACTCCCTCTGTGAATGAACCTACTGATTACATAGAATACTTTACAGCTAAATTCTATGAACAGCTGCATTGATACATCTGTCAGCTCCAAAGTAAATACAAAGCCAAATTTAAAAACAACCGCTATGGTGGAACCCAGTTATAAACACGTTATATAATAATAATAGTCATCATCATCATCGTATGTAAAAATAAATCCAACTCCCATGATGCCAAAGTATTGTTAATCTAAAAAAGTAGGTCCAGACTCTGATTAAATCAACCAGTGAGGTATGAGGTGCAAGGTAAAATGGCCACACAGTCAAAGGAGAACCACAAAGCCTTTTTAACTCTTTTTAGAAACCTCAGAGGCAAAGCTCAGCCTTGTGCAGAGCTACTAGTAAATGAGATCACATACTCAGACCCAGAGGATGTAGTAAACCTAGTAGCTATTAAATTTAGATCTAATGTTACCCCTTCTCCCTCCTATTTACTCCCACCTGACATACCCCCATCTGCACCCCTTCAAATCTTTCAAGATCAAGTCCTCAAGGCGTGTTCAAGGCCAGGAGTACTGTGTCTGTGAGACTGGATAACATGCTGGGTTGTCTAATGAGCAGCCTGAAATATGGCCTGTCAAACCCAGTACAGACTGTTCAACATCAGCCTCTAAACAGGCTTTGTGTTGGGTAAATGGAGGATAGCAGCAGTAATTCTCTTGTGTGAAGGGGAAACACCAACTGTACTAGGTAATTACACACTCATAAGTCTGACCAAATTCATTTGCAAGGCTATGGAAAGGATCATTATGGAATTAATAAAGGCATGGGTAACCTGCAAACACTTGATCCTAGCCAGTTCAGATTTTCTAAGGGCATATCTTACTTGCTTAACTTGTTTAACTTCCTCAAGAAGGTTACTGAAGCAATAGATGAGGGCAGATCAGTTCACATTACGTAACTAGACCTTGCAAAGCTTTCAACACCAGTCTGCACTCTGACATAATCAATAAACTCTCTCAGCAACAAATGCAACTGCAAGTGGTCAAAACTTTCTCAGATGGTATAAGAATGTCATTTGTTCTTTATAAATGGGCAAAAGCAACATTTAAAGCAGGAAAGCTGCAGCACCAAGAAAATATCTGTTGGGACAGGAATGTGATGTAAAAGAAGTTGAGCAAGATGGAGTGTATAACTATTTGGGAATTGATAAAGGATCAATAAAACATGAACAAATGCAAATAAAACCTAGTAAGGAATATTTTAGATGATTAAAATTAATACTGACAAAAGCTCTGACATCTAGGAACAAAGTCCAAGCTTTAAGTCAATTTGGTCTTCCTGTCCTAACTTACACTATTGGGGTGATTGATTTGGCCTCAAAAGGTATTGTATCAGTTGGACAGGAAAACAATAAAAATGCTTCATGGTTATCAAATGGTTTATAAAAATCATTTTGTACCAAAAGAATGTATTCCCCATATTGAAGGAGGTATGGACCTCGTTGAAATTGATTACATGTATAGATCAACAATTGTAGGACTTCATACATACCTGCAGACCTCACAAGATCCAAACATAGAGAACATTTTAAAACATAAGGAGAACAAGTCTATGATGACTTCCCTGCTTGGTTTAGCAGAAGCATGTTGGTGTCAGGCAGAAATGGAAATCAAATCAGAAGTAGATAATAATCGGGCAGTAACTGAATGTCCCCCCCAAAAAACAAAAAAAGAAAGAATATAAGGTAAAGGATCAGATGAGAAGGCAAGAAATATGGAAAATGCATAAATATAGTTGCAAGTACAGAAAACTCCTGGAACAACCTTTTGTCGATCAGAATCTAATGCAGGAATGGTTAAGGAGAGCTGAATTTAAATCAAAAGATGAAACGTTAATATTGGCAGCCCAGGATAGTGGGCTGTGTACACATTGGTTTATAAATTCCATTGAACATGTCAGAGTAACAGATAAATGCAGGTTTTATAAAGCAGAATTGGAAATTGATGCGCATCTTGTTGTTGGGTGTGATACACTAATGGCAAAAGGCCTGTATACTGAAAGGCATAATAATGTGGCAGGACTGTTACAGTGGGGATTGTGCAAACATAATAATATTGAAGTAACTGAGAAACATTGGAAACATGAACCACAGAGCATTATAGAAAATGATCAAGTTTATATCACATGGGGTCATCCATTACTAACAGTTCAAAAGACAGATGTGAGAAAATCAGATATAGTAGTCCAGGAAAAAAAGACAAAAGGAGCATTGATCATTGAAATTGCTACACCCAGTGATTACAATGTCTTATGTACAGAGAAACACAAAGTCGTAAAATATCATGATTTGCAGGCAGAAATAAAGACGATGTGGAAGAAGGATACCCAGACAGTTCCAGTAGTAGTAGGAGCAATGGGTCTCATAAAAAAAGAATTTACAGTCGTATTTAAATATGTTAACAATATATGTAACTCTGTTTTCTAAGCACATTGCAGGTGCTCCGAAGAGCACTTTTGGTAACATCAAAGATTGAAACAATGCTAATTTCATGAACTTTAATCATACTTTGACTTATAAATGGGTTCCGTTCCCATCATGGTATTAGAAACCCAAAAGTCTTGGAGAAATTAAAGTGGTAAATATAAGCCCCCTATCTAACCAGTTTTAAATTCAAATTGGCTTTCAAGTAGAACCCAGGGAATTAGGGCAGTTAGCACAACTTTCTCTAAAAGACCTGTCACCAGTAGTGTGCCCCAGGGTTTGATCCATTGGCCACTCTTTTTTGACATTTACTTCTTGGAGGTCAACGCTAATATTAAGGGTTTATGGCTAATTAAGTTTGCAGAAGACTGTAAACTTGATGCCATCGTAAACTTCTCAGGAGATGTGAAGATCCTCCAAGTTGGCCTCTACCAAAGAAATAGCTGGTGTCGAAATTACAGACCAAAACTGAATGCCAAGAAATGTATAATAGTATCCTTCACCAAGCAATATGTCCCCTATAACTATGACATTGATAACACACTTCTAAAAACAGATCCAGTATTGAGGACCTTGGTAACCTAGAAGGACAATGAATTGGCCTTCAAAAACCTTATGCCTGCTCTCATTGCACTACTTATAAGTGAGGTATGACGTCCATGTCCAGGGATGTCACTGTTCCACTGTACACGACACTCATTAGGCCGAGCATAGAGTATAATGTCCTTCTTGTATGTACCTGTCCAAACACCTGACACAGTTGGAATGACCATATTGCTTTCTCACTAAAAATCAGAAGCCTAAATGATTTAATCTATGCAGCCTGTCTCATATCCCTGGTCCTGTATCTGTATCTTAGAGGCCACTTAGGGGAGATCTCTACCCTGCATATTTTGTCACATCTACCACATATTCAGAGGTGCATTGGTGGCATAAACACCCACTCGTGAGTTTTTAATCTCTTTTGTAACATAAATAGAACACGTTGTTGGAATGGGGATGTAGCACAAACAATAATGCTCTTTAGAATATTCTTCCTGTCCATGTATATCCTAGTACCTCTTTTACTGTATTCAAGCATAATTTGGTTGAATGAACAAGTAACCAAAAGTTCATCTCTGGTGTAGCTCCTCTGTGCCTCATGTATAGGTGGAAACATGCAAATGTTTTCCCAATCCTTGGGTTATTCTTACTATAATACAAAGATTAACGACTTACATGGGAATGTAAGGCTAGGTCTCTAAAGATCCTACGAGCTCAATAGTCTTGTATAATCTAGTAAATATCTGTCATCCTAGAAAATGGTAAATAGTTAAGTCTGATCATCATAATCATTATAAATTAGATTTTACAACAGTTACCAGTATAACTTCCAAGAACTTAACTCACAAAGAGAGACATCTGTTGAAGTATTAAGTGTCAAACATTGACTTTTATAAAGACTTTAGCTGGTTGGTGAGGTATCCATGTAGCAACACAGTGGTACTAGTGCAGTTCACGGGGAGGTATCCATGTAGCAGCGTAGTGGTGTTAGTGCAGTACAAGGAGGTATCCATGTAGCAGCACAGTGGTACTAGTGCATTACAGGAAGGTATCCATGTAACAGCATGGTGGTGCTTGTGCATTACAGGGAGGTATCCATGCAGCACCATAGTAGTACTAGTGCATTATGGGAAGGTATCCATGTAACAGCACAGTGGTACTAGTGCAGTACGGCGAGGTCTCCATGTAGCAGCATGGTAGTCTTAGTACATTACGAGGGGGTATCAGTATAGCAGCAGGGTGGTACTAGTGCAGTACAGAGTGGTATCCATGTAACAGCACAGTGGCACTAATGCAATACAGGGAGGTATCCATGTAGCAGCATGGTGGTACTAGTGCAGTACAGGGAGGTATCCATGTAGCTGCGTGGTGGTACTAGTGCAGTACGGGGAGATATCCATGTGGCAGAATGGTGGTACTAGTGCAGTATTTAGCTGAAATGCATGGTCAATGAGTCAGGTTGTTGTGTTCAACATCTGCTTTTGCCCCCAAGCTTTATGTACATCAGAGTGGATTGCATTAAGTCTGGAAGAACAGGAGGTGCACCCCCTTGCAAGAGATTGTGATGGGCTGGTCACTACAGAAAAACATGATTTCATAAAGTGATAGCCTTACGTGGAATATGAGTCCCAATTTACAACAGAAATCATGCATTAGGCATGACAGCCTGATGAATGTGAAAATGAAAGAGACAAATGTATACAAAATGGGTGGGCTTGATGATGGTCCTTCCTTAGATCAGTGTTGCAGTATTCCAGTCTGCCATGTACTGGCTTACATCCACCTGACAGATTATTACAATAAGTAACTAAGTGAAATAATATGCTTTGTGACTTTTGCATGAGAGACACACCTTTGTGCACCCCTAATAAGTGAAGTCTGCCTCTCCTTATCATCATCTAATATAGTAGCTTTGGGGTTACACCACCTCAGAACAAAAGGGAATAAATGTATTTATCTTTTTTTCTGTGTCTGTGCAACCTGTAAAGTAGTATATACATAGAACTTGGGGGTTGTCGCATTTCAAAGCAAAAGGGGTATTGGATCCCTTGCATAAGTGCCATAAAATTAACTGTTTCTGACACTAATGCAACAGTCCGGGGAGAAGTAAGAATGTGTGTTCAGTACACTGAGTGCCAGTCTAACTTAATCAGTTTGCAGTAGACTCTACAAAAACAAAAAACTATTTTCTTTATTTGTGCCTCTTGTCTATATCTATATGCAGAGCGATTACACCCAACCTAATATTGTAATAGCCAATGTTGAAGCACCTCGGGGGAAATGTAACTGCACAACCTCATACTAGTATAAACAGCAGTCTTACTTTCATGCTTATATGTGCACCCCCCCCCCCGATGACTAATACAAAAGGCACCCACTACACACTGAATAACTCCAACAGCCAGCATTCACAACGTCTCCTACATCTGTAGTTAAAACTGTAATATCCTGATAAATATTCTTTTTTATTTTATTTTTGGCAAAACTAGTCATTGTTTTAACACACTCCACTCAGTAGCACTTATCATCCTAAACTACTAGACAAATGGTTTGACATGATCTCCATATGGTACAGCATTCTGCTTTTGGAATGGGTGTCTGAGCTTCACAGATGTCTTCTTTCTTAGTATGCATTGGCAGTGTGTTAACAGGTATTACTGTAGCATTTGATGATGGAAGACCATACGGTTGAGGGTTCGGGCTGTACACAAAGTGCTTTGCTTCATTTTCTATTACTGACTGTGCAGGACAGCAGAGAGGGATACTGCACTTCTAATATTCCGACTTTCAGATGGTACCTTGTAATGTGTTCACATATGCCTGACCTCATGGTAGGTCAAGTAAATGTGAAAGTTCATGTGACATTCATTGAAAAGGAAAGGGACTATAGTAAATGTACTTTTTCATCTAGTATAACTTTTCACAAGTTATCAATTTCCTGTATCATACAGTTTTCCACATAATTATTTTCCATGTATTAATTTTATTTTGTTACTCTGCTTAATTATTTTCCTCTTTACCTAAATGCAAGCCTATGGATCATATTAATATTCACAAATGACAGAGTTATTTACAAGATTCTAGCTAGCTGGGCTGGCAGCCTTCACAATACTCCCCATGTGAAAACTCAAGTTAGTTTTTCAAGTGACCATTGAAAAACACTGCTTGAGAGGATGAAGCCTATTTGGGAATACCTTAACCCCATTCCCTGTCTTAAGAGCCCATCTCTGTTGGCATTGCTAACTACTGCAGTGCTGCACTGTCATATTATATCCTTGCAATCCTAGGCTCCATTTTAGTAACTTGGAATTTTGATGTCTGTCTCGATGTAGCCATGTTAGGGGATTGTGGTCTGTATCTACAGTGAATCTCCTTCCATACAGATAAGGCTGAAGTTTCTGCAGTGCCCACACTATGGCTAGACATTCCTTTTCTATAGCTGCATAGCATTCCTCCCTGGGTTGGAGCCTATGACTGAGATAAACCACTGGGTGCTATTCTCGCTCTGAAGAAATTTGGCTAAGTACAGCCCTGACCCCATGGCTTGAAGCATCCACCTGCACAACAAATTCTTTGCTGTAATCTGGACTGGCTAACACAGGGGGTCATCTCAAAGCTCCTTTAAACCTCTGGAATGCCTGCTCACATGCTGGGGTCCACACTACCTTACCTGGCCTGTTTTTCCTTGTCAGGTCTGTGAGGGGAGCAGCTATGGTACTATAATTGGGGACAACCTTTCTGTAGTACCCTGCTGTCCGTAAGAATGCCCTCACCTGCTTTTTTGGTAACGGGTGCAGACCACGCCTGAATGGCTTCCACTTTGGCAGGTTCTGGCCTGATCTTACCACTCCCCACTCTATGTCCTAGGTAGTAGACCTCTGCCATACCCACCTGACATTTGCTCAGCTTAATGGTCAACCCTGCCCTCTGTAGTCTGCCCAGCACCTCCCTGACATGCTGAAGGGGCTCTTGCCAGGAATGGCTGTAGATGGCAATGTCATCTAGGTAAGCAATGGCAAAATCTCCTTCTCCTGCTAGGATATGATGTACCAACCTCTGGAAAGTTGCTGAGGAATTTTTCATCCCAAAGGGAATCTTTGTGAACTCATACAAGCCAAAAGGAGTCACAAAGGCTGAACTCTTCTAGCACTGGAAGTCAAGAGCACCTGCCAGTAACCCTTGGTTAGATGAATGGTGATGCCCCTGCACTGCCCCATCCAGCTGCCCTATGGCTTCATCTGTCCTAGGCATGGGATAAGCATCTGACTCTGTGTGACTATTTCATTTCCTGTAGTCTCCTCAGAAGCTGCTGCTGCTATCCTTCTTTGTTACCAGCACAACTGTGGAGGCCCAGGGACTTCTGGACTCCTGAATTACCCCTAGTTCCAACATTTCCTGTATCTCCTCCCTCAGAGTTTGTTTGACTCTGTCAGGTACCCTATACAGGGCCTGCTTAATAGACCTTTAGGGTCCAGTATTCACATGGTACTGCACCAGGTGGGTGCACCCTGGTTTCTCAGTGAACATCTCCCCAAACTCCTGTAGCACTGCTCAGATCTCGGAGCCTGGGTAGGAGATAGCTGCTGAGACATTGCTACCCCTTCCACTGAGGCGTCACTCCGAGCCTCACTGAGGATGTCAGTCACCAGATCTCCCTCAGACTCCTCGTGCAATGTGCTGCAAATATTCAGCACAAGGGCCTCTCTATTATGGTAAGGTTTCATTATGTTAACATGGTACAATTTGTACCCCTGCCTCCTGCCTAGCAGCTCCACCATGTAGTTAACATCACTGACCTTCCTTACCCCCTTGTAGGGTCCCTCCCAGGCTGCCTGCAGCTTGTTGTGTCTAACAGGAATGAGAACCATTACCTGCTGCCCTACAGCATACTCTCTAGCTCAAGCATTCCTGTCATACCAGACCTTTTTCTGCTGTTGGGCTTCTGCCAGGTTGCTCTGGGCCAAGCGCATGAGTCCCCTGAGCCTTGTCCTGAGGTTGGAACTAGGGGTAATTCAGGAGTCCAGAAGTCCCTGGGCCTCCACAGTTGTGCTGATAACAAAGAAGGATGGCAGCTGGTAACAAAGAAGGATGGCTCCAGACCCATCTGAGGGATTAGTTTCCGAAGGCCCAATACCTTGAGTACCCAGAGGCCTAGCTGTCTCCACATGGGAGTCAGAGGCGGCCTGTGGCTCTGAGGTAGCGGGTGTCAGGGGCTGCGAAAGCGCCTCACTGAGAACCGGCGAACTGGCGACTGGCCTAGAAGAGGCTTTGTCATCGGTTTTGGACCTCAGATGCCTGTCCTTTTCTTTTTCCTTGCGCTTTTTATGAACTCCGGTCATCGTCTGTTCCAACTGCATTATGTAGTTAAACCTTCGGCCAAAGTAATGAAAAGCAAAATCGTACCGACGCTTAATAGTGCATTGGTTAAATCTAGCACAAAACCGACAACTAGCAACGTCGTGGTCAGGGCCTAGGCAAGGAATATAGTAAGAATGAAAATCCTTATGAGGTATTTGCTTCCCACAAGAAATACAATTGTTAACTTTTTCTGACATCGGTCTGGAGCAAGAAAAAAGTTTCCCCAATGGGGTACTTAGCTTTATAGAAGACTTCAGATTTGAAATTCAGTTTCGAAAATCTCAGGAGTCGGCCGACCGGCACTTGCGAACTGCTTTTGCTTCGGGCACCGCGCAGCAAGAAAGACTGAAGAAAATGGCGTCGGCTGCATCTTTTATACCCCTGGCGCACTGACGTCAGGGAAGAGGCGACAGCAACTGATGCTGGACCAAGACTTTGGAATTCAGGCCGACTGTGGGTAGCCTGCCAGCAGGATAACCCAAGTGTAATTACTGCAGCAGTGAAACACGATGAACATCAAAAGGTGGGAGAGCCAGTAAGTGGGAATGACAAAATGCCAGCAGTAACTTGTATTGAGACAACAAGGGTACCAAACTATGACCCTGCAGATGACCTGATAAGGAATGATTTTGGTAATGCAGTACTGTGTGTGCATGCAGTTACATGCAGTCAGGCTTGGAGACAAGTGTGTTGATCTGGTAGCCTGGGGGAGACCGAGACAGACTGCAAACTTGTAGTGAGGACTGGTGAGGTGGTTACTTCAGGGAGGGAGATACCCTGTAGCAGTGAGATTGAAGGTGTGCTACAGCTGCTTGTGGGTACTGATGTTCCCTTGGACAGAGTGACTGCAAGGACAGAGGTGAGTAGTAGTACCCAGGCTGGCAGTGAGGCACCACTGTCAGAGGATGTCAGACTTCCTGTGGAAGGGGTGCTGGGAAGGGTTGCAAAGAGAGAGTTGAGACAGGCTCAGCTCTCAGAACCTACATTACAAAGCCGGAGAGAGGTAGCTAGTGAGGCACCTGATTCTCAAAGGAAGGGGAAATCTGTATACTGGGACAAAGGGTTATTGCACAGAGAGTGGACCTCTGAGGGGGGGGACTAGAAGGAGAGAGAATACAGCAGTTGGTAGTGCCCACAGCCTACCATCTGGCACTTCTAGCCATAGTCCATGATATTCCCTTTGCAGAGCATATGGGCATAAAACATACAACGAGACACATTATGCAAAAGTTATGTAGGCCTGGGATTTCCAGAGATGTAACAGGGTACGGCAGGACCTGTGAGCAATGCCAAAAGGTAGGCAAGGCAGGAGACAAGGTGAAAGCTCCTTTGATGCCTTTGCTTGTGACTGAGTAGCCATTTCAGGGGGTAGCTGTGGATATTGTGGGGCCTCTGAGTATCCCAAGTTCCACAGGGAAAAAGTATATCCTAGTGGTAATAGATTATACTACCAGATACCCTGAGGCAGTGGCTCGGTCCTCCATTGAGGCAGACGAGGTGGGAAATGTTTTGTTAGAGATTTTTAGCAGGGCAGGTTTTCCAAAAGAAATACTGTCTGACAGAGGTGCCAATTTCATGTCAGACCTGCTGGTTTGTCTGTAGTACTGTGGGGTGAAGCACCTAAAGACTACCCACCCTACCATCCCCAGATTAATGATCTTTTTTAGAGGTTAAACTCTGTACTCAAGACCTTGTACGAGCATTTGCAGACCAGTTTAAGAGAGACTGGGATAAATATTTGCCCCATCTGTTTGCTTACAGAGAGGTTCCCCAGGAATCCACAGGCTTTATACCCTTTGAGTTATTATATGGGCATAGGGTGAGGGGGCCTCTAGATTTAATTCGAGGTATGTGGGAGGGTGACTATGAATCCCAGAAGGAGTCTGTTGTGGCATATGTCAGCCAGTGCCACAACAAAGGCAGGGACAAGGATTTTACTCAAGACTTTTCTTAGTACCAAGAAAGGACAAAGCATGGAGACCGATTCTGGACCTGTCTATTCTAAATACTTTTCTGGACATTCCGAAATTCAAAATGTTGACTCTGCAGCAGCTTCTGCCCATGGTAGGCAAAAAGGCTTGGCTTGTAACTTTGGACCTCAAAGAGGCATACCTGCATGTCCCAGTCATACAATCTTGCAGAAGATACCTCAGATTCATAGCTGGCTTAATGCACTACCAATTCTCTGCACTGCCCTTTGGCTTATCTACTGCGCCCAGGGTCTTCACAAAATGCCTGGCACCAGTAATTGCATTTTGCAGACAAAGAGAAATTCAGGTATATCCCTACTTGGACAACTGCCTTATTCAAGCAGAGACCAAAGACATTCTACTAAAGCATCTGGCGTTTGTAAAAAGATTACTAATTTGCCTAGGGTACACAGTAAACGAAAAGAAATTGAAACTAGTACCCTCTCAAGAGATAAAATTCCTGGGTGCAAGCTTAAATACAACTGCCCAAATGGCTTATCTCATGCCAGACAAACAAAGGCAACTGACTTCTTATTTCGAAAGCATGGCAACAAAGACCCAGTTATCTGCAAGAAAAATTCTGCAGGCTCTGGGCTACATGGCCTCCTGCATTCTGCTAATTCCATATGCAAAACTGCATATGAGGAAACTACAGTGTTACCTAAAAAGTGTTTGGACTCAACATTACCACAGTCTGGAATCATTAATTTCACTCATTCCCTGCCGGCAACAAGAGTTTTGATGGTGGACACAGGCCTGTCACCACAACAAGGGACAGCCATTCACTTTACCCACAGCCAGGCAAACACTAACAACAGATGCATCAGATTATACCTGGGGGGCCCACGTGGTAGGAAAATGTATTCAGGGCACATGGCCCCCAAGCCAAAGGCATCTACACATCAATCAAAAAGAGATGCTAGCTGTACAAAATGCCCTGACAGCCTTCAAGGACCTACTTCATCCCAGGACAGCTGCTGATAAAGATGGACAACACCACAGTCATGTGGTACATAAGCAGGGGGGCACACGTTCCTACCCCCTCTGCAGACAAGCCATGATTTTGTGGAACACAGCATTGACTTACCCAGTACACCTGCAAGCACAATTCCTGCCAGGAAAAACAAATGCTCTGGCAGATGAACTAAGCAGAAACCTCATGGACCCTCACGAGTGGAAACTAGATCCACAAATCTTCAGCATGATAATAAGGAAATGGGGATGCCCAGACATAGATTTTTTTGCCTCCCCTCACAACTGCCAACTTCAGAGATTCTGCACAAGGACTTATCACAAACATGGAAAGTGGATGCTCTGTCATTCAGCTGGAACAACCTTACAGTATATGCCTTTCCTCCACTGCCTCTCCTCCCCAAGGTACTCCTAAAGGTCAGACAAAAGAAGCCACAAATTATACTGATTGCCCCGGATTGGTCTCACCAACACTGGTACCCAATCCTAAGGAGCTTGTCCCAAGGCCCAGCCTGGACATTGCCTCAAATTCCTCATTTACTGACCTAACAAAACAATCAGATCCTGCACAGCCAACTCAGAACTCTAAATCTAGCTGCATGGCGGATACTGTAACCATTCAGAATACACCTCTCTCTAAAGTGGTGATGGATGTTATTTTGGAGGCCAGGAGGCCCAGCACCAGAAAATCTTATGCAGAAAAATGGAAGAGATTCTGTGCTTGGAACCAGGCACAAGGAATTGACATGCTTGTTCCAAATATTCCTCAGATTTTACAATACCTAACTGAGATGCTGGACAAAGGCCTATCCTTCTCATCAATTAAGATTCATGCCACTGCCATTTCAGCTCATTATAGTACAAACCCGCCTATTTTTTCATATCCATTGCTTAGGCAGTTCCTCAGGGGGGTCAAAAACATAAGACCTCCTAGGAGAGCACCAATACCTGCATGGGACCTCAATTTTGTCTTGGAAAAACTCACACTGCCTCCTTTTGAGCCAGCCAATACAGCTGAGATAAAATTCTTATCATGGAAAATAGCTCTGCTCCTAGCAATAACTTCAGCAAGAAGAGTCTCAGAGTTACAGGCATTAATGGCTGTGGAACCTTTTATTATCTTCCATCCGGACAGGGTTTCTCTAAGGGCAAACCCAACATTTATGCCTAAGGTAGTATCCAGTGTGGCTGTTAACCAAACCATTAATTTGCCTACTTTTTACCCAAACCCGCAGAATAAAAGGGAGAGACTTCTGCATTCTTTGGCCATACACAGACAGCTACGCTTCTACTTGGACAAAACTAAAGCTTTCAGAAAGACTGAGCAACTTTTAGTGGCATATGCTGCAGGATCACAAGGAAAGGCTATCTCAAAGCAGACTATTTCAAAATGGATAGGACACTGCATTCGTTTCTGCTATTCACAACATGGCAAATCAGTGCCCAAGGGCATTAGACCATATTCTACCAGGGCAGCAGCCACCTCAGCAGCCTTCCTCAGAGGAGTACCAACCAAGGATATTTTGGAGGCTGCTACTTGGACTTCAGTGCACACTTTTACTAAGCACTACCACTTGCCTCTTTACTCTAAATCCAGAGCAGGCTTTGCCACTGCAGTCTTGCAGGGCCTTATAGCCACTCCTAATTCTATTTAGACCCAGCCGCACAACCTCAGCTTTGGGATTCAACCCAAGTGTAATGACTGCAACAGTGAAACACGATGAACATAGTACACTTGTGTACCTACCATAAATGTAGATGTTCGAGTGTATTCACTGTTGCAGTCCAGGTTACCCACCCACCATCCCCCTTTCTTTGCTGGGACTTATCTGTATTTCTCTATCCTATGCAACCTATGTGGTGTATTTGCTTGTAGATGAAGGTATTGTTTATTTTAGTGCATGCTTTTATAAGCAATGTTTTTTAGCCTACCCTTTTGGGGGGCACCTGACATCTGGGGCAAGAAAAACTGAAGAAAATGGCGTCGTCTGCATCTTTTATACCCCTGGTGCACTGATGTCAGGGAAGAGGCGACAGCAATTGACGCCGGGCCAAGACTTTGGAATTCAGGCCGACTGCGGGTAGCCTGCCAGCAGGATAACCCAAGTGTAATGACTGCAATAGTGATTACACTCAAACAACTACATTTATGGTAGGTACACAACTGTACTTTCCCCACCTTGTCTCTATGGACATCTATATGCTACATGGCCCCACTGGTTGTATTTAAAAGTTTAACCCTTGGTCCTGGATGTGTACCTGGACTAGCGGCTTCCCCTGTTACTGGCAGACTCTGCTGGAGCAGTCTGGGCTGCTCCCCATGGGTCCCCTTAAACCCATGAGCAGCAATGGGTGTCCCTTTCCTGTGCAGTGATTCCCTGATTGCTAGGTATATGTCTCCCTTATTCCCCAACTCATCTACAGTAGCACATTGTCTATCAGTTAACCAGATCCTCATGTCCTCAAGCAAAATGCTAAGGGTTTGTTCCTTCAACAAAAGGTCTGCTAGCCCTTCAAAAGTGGTGACCTGACATCCACTCACCCATCTATGAAAATAAGTGCTTAGTTCAGCAACATTTTCACACACACTTTCATCTGCCTTGTGTCTATGCTCACAAAATATTTTCCTATAAGCTTCAGGTGTTAACTTAACAAATTCTAGCAAACAGTTCTTTACAATATTATAATTTAAACAGTCAGTATCAGACAGTTTGAACATTACAGTTACAGCTTTACCATGGAGTAAGGGGGTTAGGAAGCATTCCCAGACCCCTTGGCCAACATCATACTGTTTACATACCCTCTCAAACATATAAATGAAACTTTCAAAATGATCCCCCTCTGTAAATTGTGGAAGACATTTACTGACCTTTGTTGCTTCTGGGGTTTGGTTAATCCTTTCCCCATTACCACCATGACTATGGCAGAGTCACCATATCCTTTTTATGTTGCCTCTGCCTCTCCTTCTCCTCAGCATCCAGGCGTCACAGTTTCTCATTTTCCTCGGTCTCTATTTGCCTCATTCTCTGTGCTGCTTCTATTTCCAAATGCTTGGCCTCCAACTCAAGTCTTTTTAACTCCAGACAGATTTTTACGTCCTCTGTGAAAAGGTTGAGCTGTCGATTTTCTCAGAGTTGTACATCTCCACGGCCAGTCTGATTGTCCTCCTGGTTGCTAGTCTCAGATGCAGCTGTGACTAAAGCTGCAATGTTGTTGTTTGTCTTTCTGCTTTTCCTGGTAAGGGGTCGCCACAGCGGAACTCCGGTCCGCTAATGATTGGCAGTATATTTTTTTATGAAATGCCAAGGTGCCAGCTCGATGCCCAACCTTCAACGAAGGCACGCCCATTTACGCACTCATGTCTTTCGGCTACCCAACCGCGGGGAGGACATGCAGACTCCACACAGAAGGCACTCCCATGCCAAGCCAAGAATCGAACAGGAGAACCTCTTGCTGTGAAGTAACAATGCTACTGCTGTACCACTGTGACTAAAGCTGCAATCATGTCTGCTTTATTCAGGTAGGCATGCACCAGTCCTTTAGCCTGGCACATCTCAGCCAACTGGCTCCTTGACAGGTTGCAATACTCGTCTGCTGACATGCTTGCCTGCTTCCTTGACTAACTAAGCTAACAAAAGGAATAAAAGAATTGTGATATGAACTCCGAATGTTCATGGCATGACTGATTTAGAGTACAAAAAAATACCTTCAGTGATCACTGTACACAAGCTATAGAAATTCAATATTCACAGCACTACAAGCCAATTAATATGTGATGTGGTTATCTCACCACAAACAATTAATATGTGATGTGGGTATGCCATTACTGCCACCAGTGAATATGTGATGCCCCTGCACTGGCCCAACAATCAAGGCGCCTCTATCCTCACCACTAGTACCAGTGTGGGTTGTTCACATTTGGAGGATGACAAGTACGCACACAGTAAAGTAAAACTTCCCTTAATAGCAGACACAGATCAGTCAGTCTGGGGCTGGTTTCTCCCACTCTCTCCAGATCCCCAGTAAGACTCCCCACTGGCACAGCTATAGGGTTAAGATCTCAGCCGAGTGGTCAAAGCAAAACCTCCAGCACCCTCTCTGTCCAACCAGTGCTTGATGTCCCTGCCCAAGTAGCTGACACACACACACACACACACACACACGCACACACACACACACACATACACACACACACACACACACACACACACACACACACACACACACACACACACACACACACACACACACACACACACACACACACACGCGTATTGAGATTTAATTTATATACAAACACACAGACACTCCTGGGGAAGGCTGGCACAGGTTCACTAGCTTTGCCCCCTTCTGCCCAGACCATAAGGTAGTACCAGCTGCCACCAAACACTCTTATCAGCTACTATAAGGCCCTTTCCACAGGGTGACCAATTCTACTGTGTAGTGTTACTATTATCCAAGTGGTAATTGTGACCAAGACTTGAAGGCTATTTAGGAGTGGTCTGTACAGTTTTACCAAATACATATACAAGTACACTAAGAGCTTAAATATCTCTAAACAAACCAGCCACAATTAAAATGTTGTAATATATTTAATAATAAATAATAAAAGAACAAGACAATACTCAATAACTCAACACAGTGACAACAGAGTTCAGAATCACAGGAAATAGTTTAAGACAACATTGCAGGACAGTCTCAAATAAATACAGAAAACATCTAAACTAATCTTTACTGTATTCCTATCTTTATCTAAGAGAAACTGTGCTCTAAATAACTTACTTACAGAGCAAGACAAGTGCTGATGAAAGGATGTTGTCAGATCCAATGACAAGTACAAAATGCACAGACTAGCTCTCTGAGATGGTTCTTAAATTACTATCAAACAGTTTTGCTGGGTTATCTCAGATTACATCATTCTTTTTCACTTTTGCCTTTGGTTCCCAGGCTAACAGAAACTTAATATTTAGCACCTCTTTGTCAAAAATACTTCTCTCTCAGAAGTTTGCCTGGAACTGAAAGTTGTAAAACAGTTAAACACTTTTACCTTTGACACCTGTAATTATTTCTGCTTCGAGACAATAGAAATAATTTCTAATTATAGACTGTCCCCTAGCTGAGATAAACACCATCGTAAATAATTCACTTAGAGTTTGCAGGTTAACTCTGATCTTTTCCAGTAGGGTATACTGTGGTTACATTTTTGAAGCATGGTACAGAACATACAGTTCAACACACACACACCTGCACCAGTAGTTTAATACACACATAACATATAGTTCTCTTACATTTGTAAGACAAAGCCTTTGGATTATATTAATATTCACAAATGACATAAAATTATTTACAAGATTCTCGTTAGCTGGGCTGGCAGCCTTCACAATTCTACCCCCGTGAAAACTCAAACTATTTTTTCAAGTGACCCTTGAGAAACATTGCTCGAGAGGGTTGAGCCTATCTGGGAATACCTTACCCCATTCCCTGTCTTGAGAGCCCATCTGCATTGACATTTTTAATCCCACTGTGGTTTTGCAGTGTCATGTCATATGCTTGCATTCCAAGGCTCCACCTTACTAACTTGGTATTTTGCCGACTGGCTCGATGTAGCCATGTTAGGGGATTGTGGACTGTAACTACAATGAATTTCCTTCCATACAGATAAGGCTGAAGTTTCTGCAGTGCTCACAGTATGGCTAGACATTCTTTTTCTATAGCTGCATAGCATTCCCCCCCTGGGTTGGAGCCTACAACTGACCCTGGGTTGGAGCCTACAACTGAGATAAACCACTGGTTGCTCTTTTCCTTCTGAAGAAATCTGGCTAAGTACAGCCCCGACCCCATGGCTTGGAGCATCCACCTGCAGAACAAATTCTTTGCTGTAATCTGGACTGGCTAACGCAGGGGGTCCTCCCAAAGCTCCTTTAAGCCTCTGGAATGCCTGCTCACAAGCTGGGGTCCACACTACCTTATCTGGCCTGTTTTCCCTTGTCAGGTCTTTGAGGGGAGCAGTTATGGTACTATACTTGAGACAAGCATTCGGTACTTCCCTGCTGTCCCTAAGAAGGCCCTCACTTGCTTTTTGATAACAGGTGCAGGCCATGCCTGAATGACTACCATTTGGCAGGTTGTAGCCTGATCTTATTACTCCCCACTCTATGTTCTAGGTAGGAGACCTCTGCCATACCCACCTGACATTTGCTGAGCTTAATGGTCAACCCTGCCCTCTGTAGTCTGCCCAGCACCTCAATGACATACTGAAGGTGCTCTTGCCTGGAATGGCTGTAGATGGCAATATCATCTAGGTAAGCAAGGGCAAAATCTCCTGCTCATGCTTGGATATGATGTAACAGCCTATGAAAAGTTTCTGGGGCATTTTTTATCTGAAAGGGCATCTTTGTGAACTCATACAAGCCAGAAAAAGTCACAAAAGCTGATCTCTCTCTAGCACTGGGAGCCAAGTGCACCTGCCAGTAACCCTTGGTAAGTTCAGTGGTTGTAAGATACCTTGCCTCACCCAGCTGCTCTAGGGCTTCATCTGTCCTAGGCATGGGGTAAGCATCTGACTCTGTGTGTGACTATTTAATTTCCTGTAGTCCACACAGAACCTGGTGCTGCCATTTTTCTCTGGTACCAGCACCACTGAGGAGGCCTAGGGACTGCTGGACTCCTGAATTACCCCAAGTTCCAACATTTCCTGTATCTCCTCCCACAGAGTCTGTTTGACTCTCTCAGGCATCCTATAAGGGGCCTGCTTAATAGGCCTTTGGGGTCCTGTATCCACTTGGTGCTGCACCAGGTGGGTGCACTCTGGTTTCCCAGTGAACATGTTCCCAAACTCCTGTAACACTGTTTGGATTTCTTGAACCTGGGTAGTAGATAACTGCTGTGAAATTGATACCCCTTCCACTGAGGCATCAGTCTGAGCCTTACTGAGGAGATCAGCCAACAGATTTCCTTCAGACGACTCCTGCAATCCACTGCAAGTACTCAGCACAAGGGCACCCATATCATGGTAAGGTTTCATCATGTTAACATGGCACAATTTATGCCCCTGTCTCCTGCCTAGCAGTTTCACCATGTAGTTAATATCACTAACATTCCTTAGCACCTTGTAGGGCCCCTCCTAGGCTGCCTGCAGATTGTTGTGTCTGACAGGAATGAGAACCATTATCTGCTGCCCTACAGCATACTGTCTAGCTCGAGCATTCCTGTCATACAAGACCTTTTTCTACTGTTGGGCTTCTGCCAGGTTCCCATGGGCCAAGCCCATTAGTTCCCTGAGCCTTCTTCTGAAGTTTAGGACATATGCCACAACAGACTCCTTGTGGGATTCACACTCACCCTCCCACTCATCTCAAATTAAATCTAGAGGTCCCCTTGCCCTATGCCCATACAACAACTTAACTCATTCACCCCGAGTGCCTCCTCATGGCGCCTGTGCCTTTAAGCCCGAGCGCGCCATGAGAAGATACAGTTTTCAAGCCATCCCCCCCCCCCCGAGTGCTTCCACAAGCGAGAGAAAGTGTACTGCTAATTTTTAGTGCAACTTAATGTAAAACACTCTGAAATCGTAACTAAATATGTAATTTATCATATCTAGTTACGATTCAGTGTGTTTTAACATTAAGGTCACATTGAAGTTTTTGCAGAAAAAGCATTTCAAAAAGTTCTTGCTAAGCAAGTGGTGGCAGCCAATCGGATTCTTGCATTCCGAGCCACCACTTGCATAACACCTCCACCCCATACCCAAGCTTCTTTTGTTCGCCTCTAATAAATAGTGGGTCCAGCAGCAGGTATTTCCTTCTTTTTGCGAAGAACTGGAGATTTTACCTGCTACTGGATCCTCTATTTTACAATCAAGGAATTCACGGACCGCCATATAGGCACTATGAGGAGTTCCCGTTCAGCCACTGCAGTTTTGAGTTCCCGGTCAGCTAAGCACAGCAACTACCTTCTCTTCCTGCCATTCCCTACCCAATTGGTGAGGTACTGTACTTGTTTTTTCCTGTACTTGTTTTTTCCTGTAATACCCAGTGGCGGATTTAGGCATGGGCACGCGCCGGTCCCTTTTTAAACTTGCGTTGTTTTTTTTTTTTTTAATAAGTTGCCTAAAATTGAAGTTAGCAATGCTGTAAACATTTCCCTGCATGAGTCTCATTCATATGGCCATAGCCCCCTATTTTTGCACACCTAAAAGGAATATTGTCTTGTAAAACAACTTGCGTTAAGGTTGAGCGGGAATGGGCAATGAGTGGGTAGCTGGGTGTATGTAGGGGGTGCACGCTGTATGCGAATGCGTTGAGGCTGAGAGGGAAGAGGCAATGTCTTGACTTGCTAGGTGTCCCCATGCAGGTGTACTTTGTATCTTGAAGGCTGAATGGTGTTAGCAATTAGCGTTAGTAACTGTTTGACAGAGCCGCTAAGGATCAGTGGATTAATCAAGGTAGGAGAATTATGCGGTGTCTTTTGTGTGCGTGATGAGGAAACTTTGTGTTTAAATGACGGAATTGGATTTAGCCGTTTTTTCGAATGTTTGTATTTGAGATAACGAGTTGAAACTTTTTTCGCTGGAGAATTTTGGCTAAAGCCAAAAATTGTTGGAGAGGGGGTAAAGACTGCAAATCTGGATATTGGTTGTTTCAAATGTTTCAAATGTATGTCGTAGGAGGTGGGCTTGAGATGGGGAAATGATCTATTTTATGCAGCTCAGCATATGCATGTTTTAATATGCAGCAGCTCAAAGTACTTATTTTGATATGCTAGGAAGCTCAATGTTTTTTTTTTTTTTTTCCTGTGGTTAGTGAGAAGTTGACTGTGATAGTCAGAACCTATGTCCTAAAAAATGGAGTACATTTTCAACATAGCAGCACATGTTTGTAACATTAAAGAACATAGTTTTCTTTTTGTGTGTTTACTGGTTGTGTGACTCAGGAATGTCCCTGTCGTAGCTTATAGCCCTTTTTTTTGGAAAACGCTTTACACTTTTATTGGCAGAGACGGTTTAACTTTCATTGATATATTGACACTGTGTACACAGAGATGTCTTTAGTTTAGTTTACTGCATATTATAAGTTTTATGTTTCCAGTTTGCTATATATAGGTGATGCGAACAATTCATTTGTGAAGAGCTCATTGATAAATTAATGTGAAGTAACTGCCGTGACTTGACTAGACATCGTTCCATATTCTTATCACTCAGTTTTCATTTTGGGTCATCCATTGAGCTTTGTTGCTAAAAATTCCTAGAAAATATGAAATGAACTGTAAATACAAATGGCAATTTAATGAAATTAATGCATACATAAAATGTGTGACTTTAGAAACTTCTGTACAGCTCTTCCAGTACCAGTTATGAAATATCTGACTCTGTATTTATTTATTTTTGTTTACCTGTTGATCAGGGTAGTGGGCTAGACCAGAATGGAACAATTTTAGCCACAGCCTGGGGTTGCAGGGATGACTAAGAAGATAAAATTGTGCACAGCTGAGTAAATACAGGCAGAATGAATGTCAGTATATACATAATAAATTGAAACCGTATGTGAAAGAGTTAACACAATCAAAAAGAATGTCTCCGTTTACATAGCAAGATATTTACAGATGGAAATATCAAATTTTGTACTAAAGATGCAACTACAAAGTTGACATTTGAGATTTGACCTACTTTGTGATAAAAAAAAAAGAGGAAGCTATTAAGATAAGGATACACATATTTTATATACATATTGAGTTACAAAAGTGCTGTGGTCTTAAGTCTTTTCTCCTAATTGTTTCTTTTCAAATATTTGGTTTTTATGGAAGTCTGCCCAGTCGTGGTATGTGCCACACTGTATTGTATGTCCTCAACTGCCATCTGCTCTGCCTTGAGGCTCTGAGCAAAACTTCAGCTGAGGGCTTCAACATCCCCCCACAAAACTTCATGCCACACTGTAAACATGACAAAACCTTCTAAATCATAAGAGGCAAATGCACAGACTGGCTTTGCTGCAGTGTTGTAGCATTTTGAGAAGCATCTGGACTATAAGCATAGCTAGAGCTGGGCAAAGGGGGCAGCTTCCCCCAATGCAGTGTGCTGTGGGGCTTGATTGTTAGAGTCTAATGGAATGGTCTGCAGTAGACGCAGAAATAAATGCCGACACAGTATTTTGAAATCATAGCTGAAAAGCTTCATATGTGATATTAAAACTTTGACAAGTTGTGTGTTTTATCTGTTGCTTAAGTTTTAGTACAGGAGAGTTTTTTTTGTCCTCAAGTTAGAGTTGAGGATGGTACATGATCAGGAAGCTATGGAAGGTGCCTAATTTAATGTAGCTATAGTTCTGCTCTCTACTACAGCCAGTATCAGAGACAGCAATTCAGGTAACAGTATTTGCAGTTACAGTCACATAAGCCACACATCCCAGACATTGATATAAATTGCAGTATTAATTATGCCATTGAAGACCCAGGCCCATATAGACTAGGAAAACCTCTGTACTACTGTGTGTCAAATAGTAGACAAGAATTTTGAATTTTTTTTAATGTAGCTTAGTGTGTCTGTATGCCCTCTGTAGTTCATGGTTTGCTTTTTACCCAGCAGTTTCTTACTAGTTTTCAGAGATTTGCTTCAAACCTTCTGCCCCCTATTATTTTATTTGGCAGGGCGTCAGTGCTCTGGCAGAATGCTCTGCAGAATGTAGTCCTTGGTTATTAGTAGAAGGCTTTTGGACAGAGCTTCATTACCAGCAGAACTGACAGGCTTTTTTTTTGTTAAGGATTGGTGGTACTGAAAGTTTCCTGTGTAGGCTATGATTCAGTTTACTGAAGAGCAGAACTGGCTTGCTATCCAAGTGTGGCAGAGGGCGAATTATCTGTGCTACCTATTTTTCTGCTATGACTGCCAATGTAGAACAAGAGAAAAATTGAAGCTGTACGAAATTCAGAGGGATAGTAATAGAAAAGGTCAATGTGAGTGAAAATGTAGATTGTGGAAGTAGTATAAATGCATGCAGTTTATCTACTTTTATAATGTTAAAGGCATTGTGTGTGTGTTGACGACAGGCTACTGCAAGCATTAATATCTCTGTTGATATACACAGCTTTGGCCATTATTGCATACATTTTCATTTGATCAGAATTGCACATTGTGAGATGCACAAAACGAATCTATGGTTGTTAGTTACAGAAACAGTTTGGATAAAAGTGAACTCTGCTGTCATTTGCTCACAGTTATTCAGCCATTGATCTGGCCTGGCATTGTTTGTGTGCTTTTATGTCAAGCAAGCTGGAATTTATAACTGTGGTTGTTTCTTTCACAGTCCAGTATCAGAGGTGTGCAGAGAAAGTGTAGTCAGTTTTCTTTTGTGAGAGCTGTGTCAAATTTCAGGGGTGTGCTCATTGAAGTGGTTGGTCATCTGTTTTTACTGAGGTGCTCCACTACATGACTCTGAGGTAGGCATACAAAGAAGCTTCTTGCCATAACTGTTACATTACAGCAGTTCTAGAAAGTGTGAGTTTGTAAAGTTCAATTTCACTGTTTTGAAACTTGTAAATACTTTCAGAAAAGCACTTTTTGCAATATGAGTAAAGCCAAGATTGGGACTCAGCTCTGACACCCCTTCTACTTACTTACTTTGAATCGCTGTATTTAGAGTACAGAGAACTCCATGCAGTGTCAGGCTTTGTATATGCTTTCACTAGACTAGCAGTTTCAGCCTTGATAGTGTGAGGGATAGTCGATGGGGACCAATGCAAAGCAGATGCATGCTGCATTAAGGTAATGTGGCCCTTGAAGCCTTGCCAAGTTGTTTAAAATCCTTGAAAGGTAAGACACCTTTGATCATTATAAGTAAAAAACTAAGAGCTCTCATAAAATCATCAAAGGCAAATTTTGAGAGAAAAATCGCCAAGGACTCTAAAGACAATCATAAGGCCTTCTTTAGCTATGTTAGAAACCTAGGAGGAAACTCCCAGATATGCTCAGAATTAGTTCAAAATGATGTGAAAATTACTGAACCTACACACATTGCTCACATACTGGCTGACAGGTTCAGTGCAAACTTCTCCCCTCCCCCAAAAGGAGAGATATCTATTCCAGAGGATTGTAGCCCCCCAAACATCTCCAACGCCCAGGTGAGAATTGCCCTCACTAAGGCAAAAACACAGCATCCATGGGACCGGATGGTGTCCCGGCTGTGTGCTTCATGAACTCACGAGGAATTAAACCCACAGTTAGGGCAGCTGTTTAATCTTAGCCTCACCTCAGGATCACTCCAAGGAGTGGCGCATGGTGACTGTGGTCCCACTTCATAAGGCGGTGCCTCCACAGACCGTGGAAATTACCGCCCATTAGCTTGACAAGCCTTATCTGCAAAGCCATGGAGAGGATCATAATGGAACTCATAAATAAAGACATAGGGAACTTGCAGACTTTGGATCCAACCCAGTTTGGCTTTGTCAAAGGCAGATCCTGCCTCTTAAACTTGGTTGACTTTTTCGAGACAGTCACCAAGGCCATTGATGAGGGAAAGGCAGTCCATACAGCCTACCTCGACCTGGCAAAGGCCTTCACACAATACCCCACTCAGGTATCATCGAAAAACTCATCAGCTTGAATGTAAACCCATACATCACAAGATGGGTTGCAAACTGGCTAGCGACAGAACCCACAGGGTCAGAGTTGCTGGAGCCATGTCAGACTCAAAGCCTGTCACAAGTGGTGTCCCACAGGGCTCAGTCCTGGGTCCACTCTTGTTCGGCATCTACTTTTCTGAAGTACAAGCAAACACAGGAGGGTTATGGCTGACAAAGTTTGCAGATGACTGCAAACTTGGCCATAGTCGAAAACACATCTGACACAGATATCCTCCAGAAGGGCCTCACAGAAGCGGATAACTGGTGCCAGAGCCATGGCCTGAAGTTAAACGCCAAAAATGCATAGTCATACCCTTCGAAAAACAAGGTTACCCCTAGCTACCATATAGGTGACAATCCACTGAGCACAGAAAAAGTCATCAGGGATCTGGGGACCCAAGTTGACAGTAGTCTTTCGCTTGACACTCATGTTGCTAAAGTAGTTAGGAAAACCTTCTATATCGCCCACCTGATCATGAAGGGATTCACATCTAGATCAAGGGAGGTCATCGTCCCCTGTACTCATCACTCATTAGACCTATGATTGAGTACAATGCCCGTTCGAATGTATCTGACCAGACACCTGATGCAGCTTGAAAGGCCCCAAAAGTTCCTCACCAAAAGGATAAAGGGTCTCAAAAATATGTCTTATGCTGCCCGACTGAAAGAACTCCAGCTTTATTCAGTCTCATACCGCTTGCTCAGAGGTGACCTGTGCCTGACATATAAGGCCATGTCAAACCCAGATTTGATGAATATGCTTCACCTCAAAAATCTAGATCCCTCAGAACCACAAGGCGGAGACTTAAACCTTGACACGGTTATAAATAGAACGTGCTGGAGGGACAGATTCATCACCCAGAGACTCCTATGCTGTGGAACAAAATCGGTACATGTGAGGCAGAGCACCTCGCTGGCCTTGTTCAAGAGGAATCTTGACCAATGGATGGGAGATCGCAGATATACCCCAGGGATTACTTCAGTGTCACTGCTTGACAGAGGCACAGAAAAATGATAGGCATAGTTTTTATTCAAACTAAAGGGGTGGCGAAAGCCACATAACTATGGGCTAGGCTTATAAATAAATGCCCTTGGGCAGATAGCCTAGTATGAACCTATGAACCTATGCCAAAAGAGGTGGACACCTTGTTCTAGACAAAAATAGTACAGCTTTAAGGTTTGTCCCCCCCACCCTCTTTGTTTTCCTTCTGCTGCAACTGGATTTGACTGAATTCACTGAGGTGGTGTTTTTTTGAGCATCTTTTTCAGTTAAAAGATGCTGATACTGGTCATTGTGGTTACTTAACTAAATATGGAGTTATAAAAGATTTTTCCTTGTTTGCTTAAGATGTTATAATGGAGGATGGAAAGGATGTAGTTGTGGTGCCTTGTGTGGTGGGTAAAGTGCAAGATCAGGGTTTCAAGTGGATCCTAATGAAATATTACCTTTATTTTCAAGTGTATAAACAAGATTGGTTTAATCATGTAGAAGGGGATGTTTCATGAATTTAATTTCAGTTATGCATGTTGCATATTGAGTTAATCATGTAGAAGGGGATGTTTCATGAATTTAATTTCAGTTATGTATGTTGCATATTGAGACAGCAAACTTTACATTTGAAAAGGCTTGCTCTGTAAAAATGGAGATACTTAATAGCTATAATATTTTTTGGGACTGAATTTTTACAAAGACTATTTCCAGCTCAGTTTTCATTATGCTCAATTTGAATGTATTGCAGGTATTTTAGGTTATTGTAGGTGATAATACTTACACACGTGATTGTCCAGGGACTGACGTAAAAAAAAAAAAAAAAACTTTTATTGACATTTTGTTAACCAGGTTAGTCCAGTTGAGCCAGGGGCCCATTTTCAGTGGACACCTGAGGAGAAAAGCTCTAGAAATAATACAAATAATTATGATATTTACAAAATATGAAAGTAGGGTCACAGAAACCTAGTACAAGTCAAATTTGTGCACAGCATACAGTGCATAGGTAAAATAACAGTAGAGTACAATTTCCAAAACTTGAGAACAGTTTATAGCGTAGGCCAAATAACAGTAAAAAGATTGAGAATATTACACTGAGTACAGTATGAATACAGTTTGCTAGAGCAAATAGGAAGATGAGAAGAGAGGAGACTATCTTGTTTAGCTTGTTCAGAAGCCAAATCATTCATCACCATAGTTACCATTTGAAGCATCTCTGATGTTGCTAGAAGCATAGTGTATTTTTTCTAATTGGAAAACTAGCTAAAATCACACGATTCATGGTGTTACTGTTTGTAACAATGACTGCACGCAAGTTATGACATTATATGATTGACTTCAATACTTGGCTTAGTTTCTGGTATGTTTCCAGGGGGATTCAGTTTTGGTCAGCATGGGAGTACAAGGCTATCAGACCATATTACTTGGCATATGATGGCCTGCACCTGTGTTGGTGTATTTATTTAATTTTTATTCCACAGGATTTTCTGATCTACACAAACAATGGTTATATGACTCATTCCTCATTGCTTGGTATGTTGCTAACAAATAGATGGGAGGATGGGCTCAATAATAACTTTTGTACTGTTTTTGCTGTGTAAGTGAATGGCAGAAGACAAGCTATCTAGCTTGACATTTATGTGTGTCTTATTATAGTGCGTAGTTGCCTGAGTGAGATAAATGTCTTTACAGACTGACTACTGACAGCATGGAGCTGCCATATTTTTATGCATTTCTCCTGGCTTTGTCAGTCGCGTGGAATGTAGGTGGGAGGAAGGGCATAGCGATATGTAAGTGTTGTACTATTTGACTGACTATGGCCTTATAACAGATAATATATAGCAATATAGCAATATGTAAGCAATATGTAAGTGTTGTACTATTTGACTGACTATGGCCTTATAACAGATTGTGACTGTTGCATAACACCTGCAGAAGGTAATGTAATGAATGTCAGCAATTATCACCTGTCTGGGCATGCATAACTTTGCAAGTCATTAGCACAGTGCACCATGCATAACTTTGCAAGTCATTAGCACAGTGCAGTTACAATGTAGCGCTGAGTCATTGTCACTTTTCAGGTAAAACTGTCAGCAGCTGTCACTGTTATTCACATAAGCAGAAGTCATTATCACACTGATGAATGCACGACTAACATTTGGCTCTTTCTCCACTTGCAGTGATTGCAATACACCCCCACCCCCTCCACACTACTTTCATATGTCATGTATAAAATTTCAAGAAATATCAGCAGTCTAGGAGGAAAATTGTAGACATTACATCTTCACTTGCTGTTTTTCTTGAGAAAGTGGCTGGAATAAGAGGATTTGTGGTGTACTTTATGAATAATTTGAGTATATATTATTATTGACTGCCTTGCATCCTCTCATTTGACATAAAATCATAATTTTTTTTAACTAAGGCAATGACAATATCCAAACTCATGTGCTGTATTTATTTGAGACTATTCTGCACTGCGGTGGTAAATTATTTCCTTTGCTTTTGAACTATGAAGTCATTCTGTTGCGTTATTTATTATAGTCTTTCTCTTTTATTTATCATTAAATATATACCTCCCTTTGTGAGTGAGATCTGTTTGGTGAGCTAAGTAGGGTGTAAAGTAGCTGGGGATATATATATATATATATATATATATATATATATATATATATATATATATATATATATATATATATATATATATATATGGACACATTCAGGCAGTTGGGATCGAAATCTTTTTATAGCTAAGTAGTTTGTGTGTGAGGCTGCATTGTTGGTGGATAGCGAGGTTACAAGACCGAGTCATTTTGCCACCTGTTCGCTGTTATTTCAGGGCTGTTAGACATTGAGGTGTTCTTCAATTGTTGGAGTTTTTTTTTTTTTTTTGCCTGGTGGGTAGTAGGAGCATTGATAGTGAGTACCAAGATTTTCTTGTTGTGTTTATGGTAATAATTTGTGGAGGGCCGACAAAGAACCTGCGCCCACTATTGTTTCTTCTTTTATTTTCCTATGTGGCTGAATTTCCATCTTCTGTGGTATCATCTTGAAAATAAAGTGCCATATATTAAGGTGTATTTTTTGCAAGGGACGTGGATACTACTGATTGGTGACTGGTAAAAAATCTTTTGCTTCAGGCAAGACTTCAGGCCCTTCAGAAAATGTATGCTAATGTAAAACCTGTTAGTCTTATCAAATTTGTAAGTTGATAAGAGCAGAATGTGTCCAGATTAATCACACTAAGAAAGTGAGATGTATGCATTATTATCATTGGTTTTGTATTATGAATCTTTAATGTTGTTTTATAATGATAATTGATAAGTGAGGCAGTTGGGAGCATGCAGTATAGGACATTATTAGTGTTTCTTTTCATTTTAAATGCCCATAATAGACCTCTTGGGAATCTTGTAGAATAGGAGTGGTTTCAAACTTTCTGTGATCTGTTGTGCTTGTTACCTGTTGGTGGTTTACTTGCAGTTGCAGTGCTTTGTATGGCTAGTTAGGGTCTTCCCTGAAATGTATGTATAGTTTGTTGCTGAAGTAAAGTAAATGCATGCTATTTTTCTTTATTCACTGGGTGGATGGGTGACCCAGCAGTGTACCATTTTCTGGCACAACCAGATTAATGCATGAAATGCAAACAGCAAAGTTTAGATCTCCATTACCAACTGTTTGGTCATTTGGAATGTATGTTGTCATCTAGGCTGACTGACTTGATTGGTACATGCCCCAAAGATGTTTTGGAACAAAAAAAACACTGGTTATTGGAAGCTCTGTGACATCAGAATAAACACAAGAGGATCGGCTCTGAACCCATCCAGCAAGAATGAAGGCGAGATTGACAACTTGACATTTACTGGTTTTCTTATTGTTATTCTTGGTAATGTTCTGTAGTCCCATAATGACATAAAAGCGTGTCATATCATATGGGACTGTAGCTATTGTATACAGGCTTTATTTTTCTTCACATGTGGCAAAATTAACAAATGGGAAGCTACCGTTCTGTAAGTAATGAGGTTTCCTAGTTATTACTGCTACTTATGACCACAATAAAATCTTGCCTAGGACACCACGATGGAAACCTGCAGTCCAAGTAACACAGTTTATTGGTAGAAATAACACAAAATAACGCTAACAATCCACAATGCATTTTCGATCAACAATCTTCTTCAGCAAAAACTGCAACAGTCTTCTTCAGCAAAAACTGAAACACTGAATAATGCTTCACTCCTGATTAAATAGCCCTGCCCTGTTGTCTGTCCAGTTACAGAAATTGCTAACTAGTTTGAAAACATCAACTAATTTAAAGTACCAGTATGTAAAAAAAAATTTGTTTTTAACTTAACACACTGTATTTTAGTCAAATAGTTTTAAAATAAATAAATAATTGTTTACATAGTTAGAATATGAAATGACTTGAACATATTCTGATTAAAAAACATGTATGGTGTTATAAAATTTCACATTAAAACCACTTTGTTGTTTAAAAACCTTTTTAAAACTGAACAGGAACAGGGCAGGGCTATTTAATCAGGAGTGAAGCATTATTCAGTGTTTCAGTTTTTGCTGAAGAAGAATGTTGCAGTTTTTGCTGAAGAAGATTGTTGATCGAAAACGCATTGTGGATTGTTAGCATTATTTTGTGTTATTTCTACCAATAAACTGTGTTACTTGGACTGCGGGTTTCCATCGTGGTGTCCTAGGCAAGATTTTATTGTGGTTACTAGCTTTCATCATTTTGCCTACATCTCCTTTTTGTACTAACTGCTACTTATGAGGAGTACACCAGTATATCAGTTGTGGTATAATTTTAATTGTTGCAGTTTTTTGCAGGTCAGAAAGGGAGGGGAACTTCATTTGCGTAGTAGATGTGCTCATTTTTTGAGATGAGTACCTTTATGTAGTAAAGGTGGTCATTGTAGTGGTCTGTTGTAATCACTTTTTGCTTGCTTATAATAATACTTCCGCAGATTGGTCATTAATTAATAATTTGATTACTGGTGATATGGTGTTATAGGATCTTGAACTGCTTTTATACATGGCCTTCATTGTCTACTTTATATTTTTAGGTAACATAATAGAAATTGTATTGTTTTTCAGTTTGGGCATGGTATTGGGCATTATATGGTTGTAATAACGTTTGGTGTTTGGCATTAGATTAATTTAAAGTGCCTTTATTGGTCATAATACTAAGTTAGAGACTCTTTCAGTTTGTCATTTTGTAAATTCTGTTAATCAATTATTCCAAATAGACTTTTGTGATGGCTTGCTTTTCTGGGGATACTGTTAAGATTGTTTGAGACTTTGCTGTACACACTGAATGATTTTGTTGGATTAGTTCTTTCATATAGCTTGCTCGCATAAAGCTGAAGTGTTAAATTGCTATCTACAGTATTTATTTAGTCTCTGTAAGCTGCTGTAGGGGAGTTCGAGTCCTGTCAGGGAACTTTTCACTTTCCAGCATGATTCTGTGCACTAGTATCGAGTCTTCCAGCCCCGCTTCCTTGTGTCTCATATGAGAAGATCTGTAGTTCCTATAGTCTTTGACCATATCCCTTACCTTCCATTGTACAGCACTTTTCTGGTAGCTTTCTTCTGCATTCCTTCAAGGTACCTGATATCTCTTTCTTTATGTTGTCTCAAGAACTGTACGCAGCGAGATGCAGTCCAACCACACGTGTGTAGAATGAAAGCATTATTTTTTGGTTTTGGAATCTTCCCATAATGGTATAAGTCATGAATCTACACCAGTGCCTTTTCTTTACTACACTTATTTACTACTTTACTACTACAATTGCAATTTGAGATCAGTTTTCTTTGCAGAGACTGGTATGTGGAACTATTCATAATTCGCTCCACCTTGACTAAACCCCCAATTCCAGCGAAAAGCAACCCCAAAGCATGATACTGCCATGACCATGCTTCACCGTGAGAATGTTGTTCTTTTGTTGATGAGAAAGTGGTGTTTTTGTGCCAAACGTAACTTCTTGAATGTGCCCACAAAATTAAAACCTGCTCTCACCAGACCACAACACACTTTCCCACATGCTTCTGGGAGACTTGATATCTTGTTTCACGAATTGTAGCCTGGCCTGGATGTTTTTCTGTTAGAAAAGGCTTCTGTCCAACCCTACCTACCCTATAGTCCAGACATATGGAGAATATGGGATATTGGTGTCACAAGTAGTACACAACCAGTACTTTTTCAGAAATTCCTGCAGCTCCTTCACTGTTGTTGTAGGTCTCTTGCCAGCCTCCTTGACAGTGATCGTGTTGTCTTTTCATTTTGTAGGGACATCCAGTACTTTGTAACATCACTTGGTAATTGCTATGTCTTATTACACCTGCACCCGGAATATAATGAATGGCTACTCAACAGAGAATCTGATGCAATTTATAATCTGATGCAATTTCCCACCTGCACGTAAGGTGTTTGTTTATGAATTTTTCCTGTTGGAACCAGGAAATGTTACTAAATGGCATCTGGACTATTACAGAGGAAGCTCAACTGGCATGGTTTTGACATGTACTAGATACTGTGACATGGTTTTGATGTTTACAGTGCAACTTTTTAACTAATTGTTACTGCTTTGTGCCATGCTACTACTGCTTGAGTAATCATGTTATAGTAACTGTATAGATGTTGTGTGCACACAGAAGTGCCCAGGAAATCCTGGATTTACATTTAAGCTGTTGAACTTGTCTATGATGCCAGAGTGGGGTATTGTGAAGAAAGCTTTAGCCAAGTCCAGGTATGCTGTATGGACTGCTTTGCCCTCTTCAATGGCTCTAGTGACTGTTTCGAAAAAGTCAACCAGGTTCAAAAGGCAGGATCTGCCCTTTACAAAGCTGAACTGGGTGGGATCAAGTGTCTAAGTCCTCAATGTCTTTGAGTTCCATAATGATTCTTTCCATAGCTTTGCAGACCAGGCTGGTTAAGGTTATGGGGAGGTAGTTACCAGGGTCTGTAGAGGTGCCTCCTTTGTGGAGTGGTACTACTGCTGCTGTATGCCAGTGTTAAGGTACATATCCTGTAGTAAGGCTAAGGTTAAATAGCATTTTTATGTGCGGGTTTAGCTCCTCTTGGAGTTCACGTAGCACGCAACCTGGGATATCGTCAGGTCCCATTGATGCTGTCTTTTTAGCTTTACTGAGGGCGGTTCTCACCTAGACATCTGAGATGACAGGGAGGTTACATTCAGCTGGGATAAGTATTTCTTCTTTTGGCGGGTGAGGGAGGTGAGAAATTTGCACTGAACCGGTGTGCCAGAATGTTGGCAATATCTGTGGGTTCAGTGTATTTTTTGTCATTGTGAACTAACTCTGAGCATATCTGAGGGTTTCCGCCCAGGTTTCTAACATAGCTGAAGAAGGCCTTGTGGTTATCTTTAGTGTCCATAGCGATTTTCTCTCAAAGTTGGCCTTGGATGTTTTTTATGAGAGAACATAGCTTTCTACTAGTGCTAATCAGAGATGCCTTCTCTTTATGGGATTTTGCTCTGTCGTGCAGTAGTTTCCTTTTGTTGTACAATTTGTTTATGGCTGGGGTCCACCAGTCAGGACGCCTTCCCTTGGTGGAGAGGGTCTTGGTTTTATTTGGGATTGCATGATCCATGCATTCTTGGAGATGTACGTAGAAAGCATTTGTGAAGGATTCTGCATTGTGGGATGTGGTTTCCACTGGCCCAGTCGGATTAAAGGATACCATCTCAGTTATAAGAACTGTGAAGTCGGCTTTTGAGAAGTTTTTCACTAGTCTTGTGTTGTGGGTGGAGGTGGGATCTGTATATCCAGGGATCTGTATATCCAGGGTGATTAGTTTATGGTCAGATCTCACTAGTGAGGGGTATACTTCCGGTGTGGAGCACTTTGTCCCCATGTTTGTGATTATCAGGTCTAGTACAATATCTCACCTTTGTTGTAGAGGTGACTAGCTGTTCCACTGCATTTGAATTTATGAATTCCAGGAACCTTTGGCCTAGGGTGTTAGTAAGTTCATGATTAACTGTACTACTTAGACCTATTGCTTCATGTCATGATTGAAAACAATTATGCATTTATACTGGGCATGAGTCTACTCTGTGCTGCAAGAGAAACACGCTCATTTCTAGACTCCCTGAAATGTGAATAAAGTCAGAGCATTCTGGTTGCTGGTTAGTATCTTACCAGGGCATCTTTTTTAATCTTTTTTTAATACATTTTTTTACCTGAATTTAGAGAGCCAGCTCACCTAAAAGTATTGTCACTTCTATTGTGACTTCTAGTGTTGCTGATCTGAGTGAGCAGAACGGTGCGGTTATAATACATTTATCATTTGTTTAGAATCTGAAGATCAGAAGTAAAGCTTAGATGCATGTAGTGCAGACATTTTTTAGATTCAATTAAATTACTAAAGGCTATACTGATCTGTTATTTTTTTCTTAATTTAATGTCTGTGAAAGAGTATTTAGCTATGCTAGTAAGTAGAAGTGCAGAAAAAAATATTTCTGATAGCATTATAGCATGGCTTAGTTTGATTGTTTTAGAGGAGGGCAGGAAGGATTTCTTTTTGCAACAAAGCCCTAGTCTTGAATGCATGGATGTAGATGGGCAGATAGTGGGTTTATTCTTTTGCAGGTTACTGTAATTTTATCAGGCCAGTTGCTTCACTATAAATGTATTTGATTTTATTGACTGTATTTCTCCCCTTTTGTTTGTTCTTGGAGAAAGTAGTATTGTGAGAGGGAGACATAGGAAGCGGAAGGGAGATAAATGTACATCGGTGAAGCAGTCTTAGGTAGTACTCAAAACAACATGCATTTATCTTATTTCATTTGCAACCACCCCCAAACATTTGTATATATATATATATATATATATATATATATATATATATATATATATATATGGATCACCTTTATATCCCCGAAATCGCGTTTCGCCGACACACTAATCACCGACACCAAAAGACCGACAACAAAAAATACCGACAACGCAAAACACCGAAAACCATTACACCAACACACTACACGTAAACAACACAGTACACTACATAACATATCCACTATCCCTAACCCAAACCCTAACCCTAAGGTCCGACACTACCGCACACTTACCCTACCTGCACCTAACCCTAACTCACTTACCCACCCCTAACCCCAAGGTCCGACACTACCGCACACTCACCCTACCTGCACCCTAACCCTAACTCACTTAACCCACCCCTAAACCCACAGTCCCTCACTATCGCACACACCACCTACCTGCACCTAACCCTAACTCACTTAACCCACCCCTAAACCCACAGTCCCTCACTATCGCACACATACCCTACCTGCACCCTAACCCTGACTCACTTAACCCACACCTAAACCCACAGTCCCTCACTATCGCACACTTACCTGTCCGCTCCCTAACACTAAATCCCTCACTCTATCGCACACTTACCGAGTCCGTCGGTTTCTCACCTTGTCGGTCATCTGCGTTTTCGGTCTTTTCGTCCCGTCGGATTCCGTGTCGGCGAAACGCGTTGTCGGGCATCTGAAGGTGACCCATATATATATATATAAATATAACGATAGGTGCATTGATTTTCATGTGCCTCTCTGCAGGTATATTACATCAGAATGTTGTATTGCATTGTGTTTTTCAGGTGTGATTTCAAGTGTAAAGCAACACAGCCACCACCAAAGATGCCATCTGTTGAGGAGAAAGCAAGCAGCATTTACCTGTTGGGTGAGGAAACTGACTGTGATGGTTGTAGCAGTGGTTCAGACAATGGTATGCACCTTGATGTACCACATAATGCCAACCAGAGTGAGGATGATGATTATGACTCGGATGATGACATTCCACTCGCACGTCTGCGTGAAAAGGCCATTGCCTGTGATAAGGATGATGCTCCTGTACCCGCCATTCCTGAAAGACCACTACCAGTTGCCAAAGCAGACCTGACCAGTAATTATGACAGTGACCAAGACAGTGAGGATGAGGTGCCACTTGCACAACTAAGGAAGGTGCCCACACACAAGTTGGCCACACACTATGGCCACCAAGGGCATTCAGAGTATGACGCAGACGATGACATGCCTTTATCTGTGTTCACGAAAGCACCTGGTCTGACTGACACAGCTATGCAGTCCTCCACAGTGCATGGCACTGCAACTGCTGATAAGGGTGTGGATGTGCCTTCGACTGTGCATGATGTGGGAAGTAGTCCACAGTTTGGTGATTGTGATGGAGATAATCCTCTAGATATGAGTCCAAGTAGCTCCTTGTCAAAGACTGATATGGGTGTGCCTCAGCAGGGAACATGTGTCAACAGTTCACTACCAACTGCAAGCAGTACAGTTGCTACTGGCATTGAGAGAGCATCATCTCTCAACCCTTCAGCCTTTCCCATTTCCAACTGTTCCTTGTGACCCAGTCAGGTACGCCGAGCATGCCCACCACATAAAAATCGCGTGGGAAAAACATCTTCAAACTTTACACATTGAGGAATTTGTGGGGCCAGTAGGACCAATAGATCACTTGGGCTCAGATAGCACAGAGATGGACTTCCTGAATTTGATGTTCCCAGAGGAGCTATACACCTGTATTGCTAATGAAACAAATCGCTATGCTGCACAGAGGTAGGCCGCAGCAGGCAAGGTTGATACGCGGTGGAGTCCTGTGTGCCCAGGAGACATACGCACATTTCTAGGTGTCAGAATATACATGTCTATTGTACATGTTCCTGAATTGAGGCAATACTGGGAAACGCACCATGTATATGGTTGCTTCCCAATAGCAGAGTACATGACCAGAGATAGGTTTGAAAAAATTCAGCAGTACTTCCACTGCAGTGATAACAGCCTGAGCCTACCACATGGTGCTGTGGGTCATGACAAGCTACATCACGTACGGCCAATACTGGATGCAGTACTTCATGCATGCAGGACACGTTACAATGTGCATCATGAGGTGGCTGTAGACGAAGCCATGGTTGGCTTCCGTGGACGCTTGACATTTAGACAGTTTATGCCTGGTAAGCCTGAGAGGTATGGCATTAAGGTGTGGGTGTTGGCAGACTCAACCAATGGGTATGTACGTGAATTCCAGGTATACACTGGAAAAACGGAGCAGAATACAGAGGTCGGGCTGGCACACAGAGTTGTAGTTGACTTAACTAGGGGACTGATTGGCAAGAAGCATCACATTTACTTTGATAACTTCTTTACCTCTGTTCCACTAGCACAGCAATTGCTGAAAGATGATCTATACTGTTGTGGAACCATGCGCACCAATAGGTCAGGATGGTCTCTTACATTCAACAGACAGGCCATTGGAAAAGAGGCTACTACAAGCAATTGCAGAGTGGACCACTGCTAGCTACTGAATGGAAGGATAGCAAACCAGTATTCCTCCTGTCAACTAACTGTAACCCAACCTTGCCAGTCTAAAGCACATACAGAAGAAAGTGTGATGGAAGAAAGACATCAGTGCCATGTCCACCAGTTGTAAACATGTACAACAGTTACATGAATGGGGTGGACAGAGCAGATCAGCTGAGGACACAGTATCCCAGTGCCAAAAAGGCTCGCAAATGGTGGCTGTACTTGTTCTGGTTCTTATGGGATGTGGCCATTGTCAATGCTTTCATTATATTCCGTGAAAGTATCAGACATCAGCAACTATCACATTCTGGACGTATTATTCCGGCAACACAGTTACAGTTCTGAAGGAACCTAGGCTTGCATCTACTTGCCAGTTACACAAAGAAGAAAAGATGCACTGAGATTACTGTCTCAGAGGCTGTGAGCCGATTTGAGCATGGCTCTCACTTTCCAGTGAAATGGCATAAATCAAGATGCAAAAACTGTGCCAGCAAGGGTAAACGTGCTGAGCCATCATGGGGGTGCCCAACTTGCAAGGTCAACCTGTGTGTTGAATGCTTTGGAGAGTACCATGGCCATAAATTTCTCCCGTAGTGCTGTGGGCCTTGGGTGTGCCACTGTGATGTAATGGTTCCCTCCGGCAAAGGACACATGCAAAAAAACACAGCCTGGGTCAGTCTAGGCCTTTTGACATGTTGCCTTGATGTAGCTCTCCACTCAGTCTCCCTCCCTTCAGGTGTAGTCAGTGTATGTAGGTCAGGGCAACAGGGTTTACATTAGCTCCTCCCTTCTGCCCATTGCAGAAAGGACACATGTAAATGGAACAGGCAGAGGTAAAGCAGAGTGCCTCACCTGCTTTTTCAGTGTACATGTGCTCTTTCTGTGCCCCCATGTCAGCAGCCAAGCCCTTCAGCACCAATGCCAGGAAGGTCCCTCTTCACTTTTGTTTTGCCAACTGCTCTTAGGTTGGTGGGTGCATCACAGGGGGCATACCCAGCCAGCATGGATCTTGTGATCCACCGGGATCGCACTTGGGAACCTGGAGACTCTACAGCACAGTCCCATAGTGCTGCTGTCCTTGGTCAGCATGGGCTTGGGTGTGCCACTGTGATGTAATGCAAAAACATGCAAAAAGACACAGCCTGGGTCAGTCTTGGTCTTTTGACATGTTGCATTGATGTAGCTCTCCACTCAGTCTCCCTCCCTTCAGGTGTAGTCAGCATATGTAGGTGAGAGTAGTACATGTATGAAGGTCAGGACAGCAATTAGTGAGTTACTTCAGTCCCTCATCCCTTAGGTCCATTGCTGAATGGGCACATGTAAAGAGAAAAGGCAGAGGTAAGGCAGACTGCTGACACTGAAGGAGGTCATGAGACCATAGTGGTATCAGCAGTCTGAGTGGGCAAGCCGGCACAGCTATGGGACACTACAGATAACCAACATCTGGAGCCTCATGCCTGTCCTTGGCATATTAGTGGAGCGGCGGTCCTTAACCTGCTTTTTCTCTTTACATGTGCCCTGGCTGTGCACCCTTGTCAGTGTCCACCCATGCTTTATTTCAGATAAGGTAAGACTGTCTTCTGCTGTTCTGGGAGTCACTGGAAAGGGAGCAGCCAAAAACCTTACGCTGTCCCATCGCCGAATATTGTGTTGCTGGGTGCATCACAGGGGGCATACCCAGCCAGCATGGATCTTGTGAACCACCGGGATCGCAGTTGGGAACCTGGAGACTCTACAGCACAGTCCCGTAGTGCTGCTGTCCTCGGTAAGCATGGGCTTGGGTGTGCCACTGTGATGTAATGCAAAAACATGCAAAAAGACACAGCCTGGGTCAGTTTTGGTCTTTTGACATGTTGCATTGATGTAGCTTTCCACTCAGTCTCTCTCCCTTCAGGTGTAGTCAGCGTATGTAGGTGAGAGTAGTACATGTATGAAGGTCAGGACAGCAATTAGTGAGTTACTTCAGTCCCTCATCCCTTAGGTCCATTGCTGAATGGGCACATGTAAAGAGAAAAGGCAGAGGTAAGGCAGACTGCTGACACTGAAGGAGGTCGTGAGACCATAGTGGTATCAACAGTCTGAGTGGGCAGCCGGCACAGCTATGGGACACTACAGATAACCAACATCTGGAGCCCCATGCCTGTCCTTGGCATATTAGTGGAGCGGCGGTCCTTACCCTGCTTTTTCTCTTTACATGTGCCCTGGCTGTGCACCCTTGTCAGTGTCCACCCATGATTTATTTCAGATAAGGTAAGACTGTCTTCTGCTGTTCTGGAAGTCACTGGAAAGGGAGCAGCCAAAAACCTTACGCTGTCCCATCGCCGAATATTGTGTTGCTGGGTGCATCACAGGGGGCATACCCAGCCAGCATGGATCTTGTGAACCACCGGGATCGCAGTTGGGAACCTGGAGACTCTACAGCACAGTCCCGTAGTGCTGCTGTCCTCGGTAAGCATGGGCTTGGGTGTGCCACTGTGATGTAATGCAAAAACATGCAAAAAGACACAGCCTGGGTCAGTCTTGGTCTTTTGACATGTTGCATTGATGTAGCTCTCCACTCAGTCTCCCTCCCTTCAGGTGTAGTCAGCGTATGTAGGTGAGAGTAGTACATGTATGAAGGTCAGGACATCAATTAGTGAGTTACTTCAGTCCCTCCTCCCTTAGGTCCATTGCTGAATGGGCACATGTAAAGAGAAAAGGCAGAGGTAAGGCAGACTGCTGACACTGAAGGAGGTCATGAGACCATAGTGGTATCAGCAGTCTGAGTGGGAAGCCGGCACAGCTATGGGACACTACAGATAACCAACATCTGGAGCCCCATGCCTGTCCTTGGCATATTAGTGAAGCGGCGGTCCTTACCCTGCTTTTTCTCTTTACATGTGCCCTGGCTGTGCATCCTTGTCAGTGTCCACCCATGCTTTATTTCAGATAAGGTAAGACTGTCTTCTGCTATTCTGAGAGTCACTGGAAGGGAAGATGTTCACTGGTTCAGAAGGCATGGCATTCACCTAACTGAGGAGGGCACTGCGTTCTTCTTGACCAACCTCCACAATGGCGTGAGGAGAGCCATGCATGATTGTGAGAAGAATGGAAAACACCCATGACCAAGTCAGACCAGTGTAGTAAGTAAAACACTATTATGAAATGTTAATGACAAAACCAAGCACGGAGGAGAGAACACAGCAGGAACTGTATAAAAATATTCCAGTCGCACGTGTATAGTCCAACGAACACCAAACCAATGTCCACAGAAATAAAGATACGATAGTTTATTAAATAGAGTAAGCGCTTTCACCATACATGGCTTCTTCAGACTCACACAATAAAACCACTTTGTCTGATTTAAATAACTTCATAGGCGGGAGATCTGTTTGTTGAACTCCACCCAAATCAATTAAAACCAAAACCCAATTCAATTGATAGCAAAACACCATAAAACAACATTAAAATATACTGAATACACTATAATGTATAAAAAATCAGTACAGTATATGAAAGCTATTTATAAATACAGTGTATAAAAACTATTTGAAAACTATTTAAAACTGTGAACAAAACTGAGAACAAAGCATTGCAGTGCTGCACATTCTAGAAAGCATGTATAAAACAAAAGTGCACTGCATGGACATTTAACCAGGAATACTGACACAAAATACAGAGCAACATTGGAATTGATAGTTACATATAATACAACTATCACTTCAAGAATGTAGTCCAAAGTTCCTGAACTTAATCAAATAAATAAATAAAAAATAATAATATAAAAAATATATATAATAAAAAATACCTGTTAATGAGCTTTTAGCCTTCTCATTCTTAAGAATGGTTTAACAGATAATTTAGCATTTAGTCCTGGGGGTACATCTGATCTAAGTTTCATTATCCACATATTTTCTCTGCTTTCAGTATGTGTCTTAATATCTCCTCCTCTTATGTTCACATTCAATTGTTCTATAATCCTAAAATTAAAAGTATGTGTTGAGTCAAATTCAAGAACATGCCTAGCTAATGCATTGCTTTTGTGCATCATTCTAATACTGTATAGATGTTCACGTATGCGATCTTTCAAATGCCTATTGGTCTTCCCTATATAAAAGGAAGTGCATTTTGAACAAGTGGCAAGATAGACAATATTACTAGACATGCAATCACCATTGACTTTAAAGAAATACTTCTGATTATTAACAGGATGTACAAATAAAGCATCAGTATTAATAAATGAACAAAAACTACAATTGCCACAACTGTAGGTGCCCCTAGGGAATGTAGAATTACCTTCATCTATTGGATGCCTGTCACATAATAGTTTTTTTTGCAGTGCACTTTTGTTTTATACATGCTTTCTAGAATGTGCAGCACTGCAATGCTTTGTTCTCAGTTTTGTTCACAGTTTTAAATAGTTTTCAAATAGCTTTTATGCACTGTATTTATAAATAGCTTTCATATACTGTACTGATTTTTTATACATTATAGTGTATTCAGTATATTTTAATGTTGTTTTATGGTGTTTTGCTATCAATTGAATTGGGTTTTGGTTTTAATTGATTTGGGTGGAGTTCAACAAACAGATCTCCCGCCTATGAAGTTATTTAAATCAGACAAAGTGGTTTTATTGTGTGAGTCTGAAGAAGCCATGTATGGTGAAAGCGCTTACTCTATTTAATAAACTATCGTATCTTTATTTCTGTGGACATTGGTTTGGTGTTCGTTGGACTATACACGTGCGACTGGAATATTTTTATACAGTTCCTGCTGTGTTCTCTCCTCCGTGCTTGGTTTTGTCATTATTATTACGCTGTTTGCATTAGGAGGAGCGTTTACTCCACGATTTGTATATACCCTTTATCTCACTATTATGAAATGTGTTGTGTAACATTAATTTCTCTGAGCTTGGCAAATCTCTTATGGAAATTATGACTTTTTTTTCATATTTTGGTAAATAACTTTGCAAGGGAGCATCTGAATGTGCCAAGTAATATCTCATTTTGAAGACAGTATTGCTGGTTCTAATATGGTAAAAGAATTGTGCCAGTATGTTTGACACGTGCAGATATCAAAGTTTGTTTTGGACTTATGCTTATGGAAATTATGATTTTTTTCATATTTTGGTAAATAACTTTGCAAGGGAGCATCTGAATGTGCCAAGTAATATCTCATTTTGAAGACAGTATTGCTAGTTCTAATATGGTAAAAGAATTGTGCCAGTATGTTTGACACATGTGCAGATATCAAAGTTTGTTTTGGACTTATGCTTATGGAAATTATGGTTTTTTTCATATTTTGGTAAATAACTTTGCAAGGGAGCATCTGAATGTGCCAAGTAATATCTCATTTTGAAGACAGTATTGCTGGTTCTAATATGGTAAAATAATTGTGCCAGTATATTTGACACGTGCAGATATCAAAGTTTGTTTGAGACTTATGGTTATGGAAATTATGATTTTTTTTCATATTTTGGTAAATAACTTTGCAAGGGAGCATCTGAATGTGCTAAGTAATACCTCATTTTGAAAAGATTATTTATAGTTCTAACATGGTAAAAGAATGGTACCTGTATGTTGTACTCATAGGCAGATATCAAAGTTTGTTTGAGACTTATGGTTATGGAAATTATGATTTTTTTCATATTTTGGTAAATAACTTTGCAAGGCAGCATCTGAATGGCCAAGTAATATCTCATTTTGAAGACAGTATTGCTGGTTCTAATATGGTAAAAGAATTGTGCCAGTATGTTTGACACGTGCAGATATCAAAGTTTGTTTTGGACTTATGCTTATGGAAATTATGATTTTTTTTTCATATTTTGGTAAATAACTTTGCAAGGGAGCATCTGAATATGCCAAGTAATATCTCATTTTGAAGACAGTATTGCTGGTTCTAATATGGTAAAAGAATTGTGCCAGTATGTTTGACACGTGCAGATATCAAAGTTTGTTTTGGACTTATGCTTATGGAAATTATGTTTTTTTTCATATTTTGGTAAATAACTTTGCAAGGGAGCACCACATTGTGTGAAGTAATGCATCATTTTGAAGACAGTGTTACTCCTTACAACATGGTAAAAGAACTGTGTCTAGGCACTGTACACACGTATAGATATCACAGTTTGTTTAGTCTTGTACAAATATGAAAATTCTACATTTACAATACTTCTCATTATTATGCCCATATCTTTGCGAGGGAGCATGGTGATCACACAAATGATGCGTCATTTTAAAGCTGACATTCAGATGCACAACTTCTACACTGATATGTAGGCTCTGTCTGTTACAGGTGATGAGATATTATGCTTTGTTTATTTATCAATTATGAGAAATAATATACTAATCATATTTCTGTGAATATCTAATGAAAGGAGTGTCACACAGTTATGGTTAAAGTATCATTTTAAAGCTGACATTCATACTAACAAATTAAATTCAAATTGTATGGGTCTGCATGGTACATAGACCAAGATATTGTGCTTTGCTTTTCCAAAAAATTTAAAAAATTGCACAATATCAGCATTCCTTGCCAAATATTTCATTATGACTTTGATATGCACTATCAACATTTACACTGTTGGAAAGGTCAGTGTCTGCTGAATAACTTTCGCGTTTACATTTTTAGTGAAGCTCTTATAGTTAAAGAGTTATGAGCATTTGTTTTCTGTATAGTATTACAAATGGATTTTCTGAAAATGAGCTCAGGCTGCTCTGTTGTTCCTATGGTGGAATTCAGCAGGCAGCTCTTCCTGGGCTGCTCTGGAGTGAACGAGTTAAAGGGTGAAAAGCCTGTGGATTCCTGGGGAACCTCTGTTTAAGCAAACAACATATGGGGCAAATATTTGTCCCAGTCTTCCTTAAACTGGTCTGCAAATGCTTGTAGCATGGTTTTGAGTGTAGAGTTTAACCTCTCAACAAGATTATTAGTGTGGGGATCATATGGGGTGGTCTTTAGGTGCTTTACCCCACAGTACTTCCACAGACAATCCAGCAGGTCTTGCATGAAATTGGCACCTCTGTTAGACAGTATTTCTTTTGGAAAACCTACCCTGCTGAAAATCTCTAACAAAGCATTTGTCACCTTGTCTGCCTCAATGGAGGACAGAGCCGCTGCCTCAAGGTATCTAGTAGCATAATCTACTACCAGTAGGATACACGTTTTCCCTGTGGAACTTGGGATACTCAGAGGCCCCACAATATCCGTAGCTACCCTCTGAAATGGCTCCTCAATCACAGGCAAAGGTGTCAAAAGAGCTTTCATCTTGTCTCCTGACTTGCCTACCTTTTGGCACTGCGCACAGGTTTGGCAGTACCCTGTTACATCTCTGGAAATCACAGGCCAATATAAGCTCTTAATAATACGTCTCCTTGTATGTTTTATGCCCATATGACCTGCAAAGGGAATATCATGGGCTATGGCTAGAAGTGCCAGACGGTAGGCTCTGGGCATTACCAACTGCTGTATTCTCTCACCCTCTATCCCTCCCTCCCTCATGGGTCCACTCTCTAAGTAGTAACCCTTTGTTCCAGTATACAGATTCCCCCTTCCCTTGAGAATCAGGTGCCTCACTAGCTACCTCCCTCAGGCCTTTTAATGTAGGGTCTGAGAGCTGAGATTGTCTTAACTCTCTCTTTGCAATCTTTCCCAGCTCCCCTTCTACAGGAAGTCTAGCATCCTCTGGCAGCAGTGCCTCACTGTCAGCCCGAGTACTACTACTCACCTCTGCCCTTGCATCACTCTGTCCAGGGGAACATCAGTACCCGCAAGCAGCTGTGGCACACCTTCAGTTTCACTACTACAGGTTAGTTCCCTCCCCAAAGTAATCACCTCATCAGTCCTGGCTGCAGGGTGGTAGTTTTGTACTCTTTTTGTCTCAAGACAACTTACTGTTGGAATTTTGTCATTCCCACTTACTGGCTCTCCCACCTTTTGTTCCCCACCTTTCTTCCATGGACATCTATATGCTACATGGCCCCACTGGTTGCATTTAAAACATTTAACCCTTGGTCCTGGATGTGTACCTGGACTAGTGGCTTCACCTGCTACTGGCAGACTCTGTTGGAGCAGTCTAGGCTGCTCACCATGGGTTAATTTAGACCCACGAGCAGCACTGGGTGTCCCTTTCCTGTGCAGTGATGCTCTGCTTGCTAGGTATAGGTTTCCATTTTTCCCCAGCTTATCTACAGTAGCAAATTGCCTGAGGACATGAGGATCTCACTAGCTGATAGACAAAGTGCTAAGGGCTTGTTCCCTCAACAAAAGATCTGCCAACCCTTCAAAAGTGGTAACCTGACACCCACTCACCCATCTGTAAAAATAAGTGCTTAGTTCAGCAACATATTCACACATACTTTTGTCTATACTCATGAAACTTTTTCCCATAAGCTTCAGGTTTTAACTTAAAAAATTCCAGCAAACCATTCTTTACAATATTATAATTTAAACAGTCAGTATCAGACAGTTTGGACATTACAGTTACAGCTTTAACATGGAGTAAAGGGGTCAGGAACTGTACCCAGAGCCCCTGGTCAACATCATACTGTTTACATACCCTCTCAAACATATGAATGAAACTATCAAAATTATCCCCCTCTGTAAATTGTGGAAAAGATTACTGACCTTTGTTGCTTCTGGGGTTCAGTTACTCCCTTCCCCATTACCTCCATGACTATGGCAAAGAGTCAGCATCTCCTTTTTATGTTGCCCCTGCCACTTCTTCTCAGCATCCAGGCATTGCAGTTTCTCATTTTCCTCAGTCACTAGATACCTCAGTCTCTCTGCTGCTTCTATTTCCTAACACTTGGCCTCCAACTCAAGTCTCTCTAACTCCAGAAAGATTTTTAAGTCCTCTGTGGAAACATTGTGCTGTCCATTTTCTGAGAGTTGTACATCTCCAAGGTCAGTCTGATTGTTTTCCTGGTTGCTATTTCCTGATGCAGCTGTGACTAAAGCTGCAATCATGTCTGCTTTAGTCAGGTTGGCATGCACCAGTCCTTTAGCCTGGCACATCTCAGCCAACTGGCTCCATGTCAACTTGCTATACTCCTTTGCTGACATGCTTGCCTGTTTCCTTGGCTAACTAAGTGGGTCTATGTTGTATTGTCGCAAGCTGACAATATCGAATCTGATATTGTGGGCACGACAATATTGAAAGTGAAGAATATCGGCCAGGTAAATGGAAATCTCCATAGGGGAGATTTCTGTTTACCTCAATGTGGTGCGGTCTCGGAGTTGGTATATTTAAGTAGCGGGGGTGTGAGTGGTGAAGTGGGGCTTGCTCCCTGCCTACTCCCTTTATTTTTTTTTGTTCTTTTTTGTTTTTTTATACTCCTTCAATATTTTACTGCATCGATCAATTGTGTTCGACATTTATTGCTTTAATGCAGTAAAATTTTGACGAGGTAATATAAACATAACTAAGCTAGCAAAAGAAATAAAACAATTGTGATATGAACTGTGAATGTTCACTCTGTGGCTGATTTAGAGTACAAAAACACCTTCAGTGATCACTGAGCACAAGCTACTGGAATTCAATATTCACAGCACTACAAGCCAATTAATATGGGATGTGGCTATTTCACCGCAGTCAGACAATTAATATGTGATGTGGGTATGCCATCACTGCCACCAATTAATATGTGATGCCCCTGCACTGGCCAAACAATCAAGGATCCTCAATCCTCACCACTAGCACCAGTGAGTGACATGCACATTGGGAGGATGACAAGTACACACACAGTAAAGTACAACTTCCCCTTAAGAGCAGACAGAGATCACAGTCAGTCTGGAGCTGGTTTCTCCCTCTCCCTCCAGATCCCCAATAAGACTCCCCACTGGCACAGCTATAGGGTTAAGATCTCAGCCGGGTGGTCAAGTCAGTACCTCCAGCACCCTCTCTGTCCAACCAGGGCTTTATGTCCCTGCCCAAGTAGCCACCCATCCCAAAGGGTGACCAATTCTACTGTGTAGTGTTAGTATTATCCAAATGGTAAGTGTGACCAAGTCTTGGCTATTTAGGAGTGGCTAATACAGTGTCACCAAATACATATGCAAGCACTGTAATAGCTTAAATATCTCTAAACAAACCAGCCACAATTAAAAGGTTTAAATATGTTTAATGACATCTAGGAACAAAGTCCAAGCTATAAAACAATGTGCTCTTTCTGTTCTAATTAACAGTTTTGGGAAGATTGATTGGCTCCAAAAGGTATTGATGTAGTTGGACAGGAAAAACAAGAAAAATGTTTCACACTTATCAAATGATATATAAAAATAAGTGTATACCAAGATAATATATTCCTCATTCTGAAGGAGGTATGGGCCTCCAGGAAATTGAGTGCACGTATAGATCTACAATTGCAGAACTGCATACATATCTGCTAAAATCATCAGATCCAAACATAGTGAAAGTTTTGAAACATGAAGATATCAAGGGGATAATTCAATATAGCTTACATGGAGCTAACCTCCATGTAAGCATAGTGCCGCAGCCTGAACACACAGAGTTCGGAGGCTGTGCAATCCAGGAAACAGTACTGCGGGAGTTCACGAACCTCCCAGCACTGTTCAACCATGGAGGCAATCTTGGAATATAAATCACCTTATTTTCTGGTGAAAAGCATGCAAATGAGGTAATGTACTGATCCAGGCAGCAGACAGGCATCAGTGTAGAAGCCGTGTCTGCATTACAAATGTGTGTGGGAACTACACGTGTACAAGACTACAAAATTAAAAACGGGGCAATGATAACTCAAACTAAAGCATGTATTAGTTGCATCAGGCATGCCAGTGGCCAAAACTATGGCCATTGGCATGTAAAACTGATACAAAATATGAAAAATCAAAAGTTAATTTTATGCGCTCATATATGCTATGTGCAAGCAGAACACAGTGGCACCCAAGCATGGGATCTGACAAAATATAAAATTAAATTATTAAAAGGGGATTATTTAAGCTAAAAGTAAATTCCCCTTTATACTGGCCAGCATGCAGACTCGTACAATGGCAGGTAACAGTGGTTGCTAAGGACATAGTCTGTCGTGTAGTGCTGTATCTAGGTTAAGGTAATTAGGTGTATGCAAATGAGCTAAGTTTACTGAATAGCAAATTGGGCCACCATGTCTGCAGGTACCTAACTGTGTATGGGCTATAATGAGGTGCTGTGGGCAGAAGAGGCAGCTGACATGAAAAGGGGGTGTCATGCTTGGTGTAAACACATTGGAGGTTACAAACCCTTCAGTGTATGTGGACACTGAAAAGAGGATCTGTGAATGGAATGGAATGCAGTGGGTGTGTGACAGGAACTGTAACACACCCCCTACATTGTGAAAGTGCCATACGGCACTTTACATTTAAAATAGTGTCTTCAGACACACACCTCTGAACCTCTTAGAGCAAGAAGTCTGGACAAATGCAGTACTAAAAGGGGGGCAAAAGGCCAGAAATAGGAATAGTTTTTAAATATTGCACTAACAAACTTAGAAAGTTGATAGAATGACAGGTTTTGATATATATATTTAAAATGGTTGCATTTTTTTTTCCAATGTATTTGTATCATGAAAGAGATATCTAGAAATGCATAGTTGAAATGTGGGCCGCTCCATTAGCTTAGTGGTTGAGTTCTGGCTTTGCATACAGTAGTTCATGGTTCGAATACCAAGACGGGTCATTCAGCTTTTACATGGGAAAGCGTTGTTAAATAATTACTTTTTTATTTAATGATGTAGTAATTGATATTTGTTAACCAGGGTAGTGTAGCTGGTCCAAATTTCCAGTGTCAGTGGCTATATGATGTAAACTCACCCATGTAAACACAAGTGTCCCATACAGTACAGTCACACCCCAAGGTAATGTAATCAAAGCACATAGGGGGAAGTCATGTAATGTATAACAATACACTCAATAATATGTTAGTCATGAGTAATTAATGTCCAATTTGTACATTTATTTAAATAATGAAAACGCCAGCAAAGCTAGAACTTCCACTGAGTGACCTCCCAAATCTCTTGTATCAGAGGCACATGGGATATATGCAAATGATCCTTATGAACATCAGGTGTTTCAGCTCTTTGGCAATTCTGAATGCCCATGACTTGTTTGGTCATTTTAATGGACAATTTCAGGCCAATAGAGCCAAACTCCACTAACTGTGGATATGCATTGTTTCTAATGCTTAGTCAAACACTCTGCTTGTGCTGTGCTGACAAGGCCATAACAAGGTCGAAATATGCATATCCACAGCTAGTGGGGGTTGGCTGTATTGGCCTAAAATTGCCCATTAAAATTACGAAACAAGTCATGGGCATTCAGAATCTTGTTTTTACTGATTGGTTTTTCAGTGACCTTCTCACTTGTTGTTTTACATTTATTTAAGTGTAAACTGAGCAATGCTTAGCAGTGTTTAGCTCTGCTTAGCCAGTTTGAGCATTGCTTAGAAGTTTAATTCTAAGCAGCATTCGGCACAGCTAAGTGGATTTGTGCACTGCTAAGCACTGCTCAGCATTTCTGAAACTAGCTAAGCAAGGGTGTGTGTCTGAGGCTGCTTAGCTATGCTTACCTGGTTTCAGAAATGCTGAGCATGTTTGTGTCCAGGAGAGGGTCCTTTCTACTTAGCAGTATTCACACTAGCTGCAACCATTTTGAAGGCTTAAAACTGGAGGAAATGGGGAAAAAGAAACTAGCAGACAAAAGGCAATCAACTATAAATGACTAATAAGGCCTCTGCCATTCACATTAGTCCGTTCAAACCCCTTAATAATATAGCTGGCAGGTGGAATGTATCATAGTCAGCCAATCACACAGGCAGCATCTGCAGCACACCAGTATAAAGTAGACAAACACCCTTCAATCTGATTTTCCCACATACTCCGCACCATTGGAGTACACACTTGGGAATTTTAACTGACAAAATGATAGGAGTTGCTGCTGCTTTGATACATCTCTATGTGCTACAGACTGAGGACGGTGATGACGATGATGCTGACAACTGACCCAGACTGAGGAGGAGAAGAGTGTTCAGACCCTGGGTAAACTTTCAGGGGCTACATGAGCTGGAGATAGTATAATGCTACAAGGTGGGCGGGGATACACTTCAGCAACTCACTGAGCTCTGCTGCCCACACCTCAGACCCAGAGCCAACAGAGGGGAACCCATCCTAGTAGAAACAAAGGTATGTGTAGCCTTAAAGGAAAACTCCACCATATAATTAAAAAATATATGTTTTTTGTCAGTCTTTGTTTCTAGACCTATTTTAATACCTTAAAATCACTCTTAAGTGCTTTATTTGTAATTTTATCCTGATTACCACAACATGGCTACCAATGGGGTTTGATGTATCAACATGATCTTCTTCTGCTTCAAGCCTTCGTCTTTCCTATAAAGCATTTCAAGTATTCCTTCTGTGACATGCCAGACATAAGGAAGTAACTGTGAATTCCCATGCCATTGACATGTAGTGGGAAATGGGTGACTCACTGTTATTTTGTATTCCTTCTGTAAGACGGCAGATTATTTTCTTTTGCTAATTACCATCATTTGTGTTTTGCTCAGAGCTTCTTTTACATTATACTTTGAAGTTATCTAGCTGCAGTCAGAAATAAAGAATTTGGAGGTCTTTGTTCTAGGTGTTCTTTTGTAGTCCAACATGAATTGACAGTCCCCTCCCCCCACACTACTGCAAAAGCATTAAAACTGTCACTGCAGTTGTCAGCTCAGAACTGAAAGGAAGGAACTTCCAATCTAAATTTCTTGCCCTCTGCCTGCAGTAAGAATTATGTATTTAATCAGTTTGTCAGCAATAGAAAGAATTATTTATCTAAACACTTTCAGTTTAATTTTGAAGCAAAGTTCAGATAATTCTTGATTATTTCAGCGTGTTTTATTACTAGTGACTTTTGATTTAATCCTATTTATGTATACAAGCCATTATTATTAAATTTATTTTTGTGTCCCCATTTCTTTCTGAGGAACAGCTGTCTTGTGACTTGCTGTTTTGGTAATTTCCTGACATTCTACTCATCTCCACATTTTTTAAATTACAGCAAAACAGTAATTTGCAAACCCAACTTCATGATACTGGCACAGTAAAAGAATGTACTGAAATCTCACTGTATTCTACAGTCCATGCAGTGACACTTTTTTTTGGTGGGGGAAAGGTTGCTATTGAATATTTTAGGAAATAAAGTGTCAATTGCATTACGCATATAACTAGTCCAATTCTAGAAGTTACTATGATGTTTTCAAATTCAGCAACCAACTATTAAGCAATTTGCTAAACCTTGCCCTGCATCAATATTTTTTTCTTTGAACCACTTCTGTCTTTCTGCATATTCTCAATTATGTTATGGAATAAGATCAGCTTATCTAAAATGTATATTAATTTCAGTTTCATTAATGATGCTATAATCTGATTGTTAAAAAGCAAATAGAATTGTATGCATGGCTGTGGAAAAATACAGCTTCATAAGCTGGAGTTACTGCTGTGTCTGAACTGCATTCTTATAATATGTAACAAGGAAAAAGTAAGTGTTATAGGAGTAGAGGCATGTCATTTGTTGTAAAAGGAATTTGTTAGCCTGACTCCTCCAGTCTAGGAGTGCATTTTTGCTAGTGAAGATTTCAAACATCCAAGGTCAGAAAACAAGACCACTTGAAAGCAGGTGGGTCATGTATAGGAAAATCTTCACGTGATGTCCCAGGTGAAAATCAGAAGGGATGAGAACATTTGCAAAGTCTTTGATTGGTCATTGTAAATGTAAAAGTTTGCATAAATGGTTTGATAAGAAAAGTGCATAAAAGATGTAGTGTTTCTCCCTTCAAAGAGACGCATTTACCAGCTGCTATGAAGATTGTCTCCCAGCGCTGTACAATAAAACTTTCTGTTTGCACATCCTGAAGTGTTGTTGCAGCCTGAAGTCCTATAAGGTAAATTCTTAATGTTATTTATTTATTTATGACTTTAACATTTTGGTGCCATGCTCTGGATCTGAACTTTGGGATTGCTGCAGGGTAGTTCTGAAATAAGGCCCATCATAGACACTCCCTTTTGTATAGAACAGTCAGAGATTTAGATGTGCAGCTATTCAGGATGTGCAAACATACTAACTTTGGCAGGGAAAATGTTTTGTAAAGGAAAAAGGGTTTGGCTTGTTTTTTTTTTCTCTTTTAGACAATTTTAGCAAAATGTAGAATAAGTGAGAGCCTGTGTTTTTGTTTGACTGAGTTGTTTGTAAAGTATGCAAACTAATAGTGGGAGGACCCCGCGCAAATGAGAATAGTAAATGTATGTGCACATACAGGAAAGGAAAAATTAACACAAGGAGGCACCTTGTGTTGAGGGTGGTACCCTCAGGATTAAAAGGTAAGAGGTATGAGAAATGTTTTATTCCCACTCCATGATTGGGACGTCGACTGTAAACCATTAAAACAAATTCATGAGCCCACAGCATGATTGGGACATACACTATACAAATTCATGAGCCCACAATATGATTGGGACGTAGACTGTAGTTAAAACAAATTCATAAGCCAACAGCATGATGGGATGTAAAAGTATGCATGGTTAAAATAAATTCATGAGCCCATAGCACACTAGGACTTAAGTGTGACTGTGTGGAAGTACCCTCAGAGGGTCTGAATGAGTGGTCAGTTCTGGGCACAGTACCTATCCACTCCATTATCCCGATCACAATGTTGGAGCTGTAATTTTTTAGCATGCGCTGGGATGAATGCAAGGGGGTGCTGTGGGAAAAGGCTGATCAAAACCTCTCCTCTGTCATTGCACGCTGACAGACTTCTTATCCTTCCCTCCTAATGGTGCATGCATTACTACAGTTATTTTCTGTCCTTGGAAGTGCCAGGATCCAGGATTTGTAAGGTAAGCATGATATTTTTTTTCTATTTATAAACTCAGGAAATGCGAGCAAAGATAAGCAAGATCAAATCCCTGAAAAGGGAACACCTGTGCTACCTTGCACTGCATTTGAATTTTTTTACTGCTGTTTTAGCTGCTTTTCTGTAAAAAAAAAAAAGTTCTAAGCTTGTTTCCACCCTTCCCGTAACTAGTCTAATCCAGATACTGATTTGCTGTATGCAGGACTGTTTGTATCTTTCTGAGCCCCTCCAAGCCTTTCTGTGTTGGAGGGAAGCCTGATAGCTTATCAGTGAGAGTGGTAAGCACCAGGTAGCCTATCTACCACAAGAGGAGTGGTTTCTGGCCCAGAAATTATAGTTCATTGGCTGTTTGGGCAGTTTTTCCATCCCTTTCAACTTTCTGTTTTAAAAGCCCGCATTTGCGCATGTTTCCCACCTTTCCTGTAACTAGTGTAGTCCAGATACAGATTTGGTGTATCCAGGATGGTTTGTAAGCTTCTAAGCCTCCCCCAAGCCTTTCTGTGCTGGAGTGAAGCCTTCTAGCTTATCAGTGGGAGTGATAAGCACTAGGTAGTCCTATCTACCACAAGCGGAGTGGTTTCTGGGCCAGAAATTGTAGTTTATTGGCCGTTTGGACAGTTTTTCAATCCCTTTCAACTTTCTGATTTAAAAGCAGTGCTGAGCTGAGGTAAACTATTACTGGTGCCAGAAAGCCTATTCTTCAGTTTTCCTTTGGATCTTACAAGTTCTTTCTGTCTTGCACTTCAAATAGCCTAATCACTTTGCACTTCAACAAGTTTTTGTAGCATTTATTATAGCACACCTAAGTGCCATCAGCTCTAGTCGTTCTTCACAGAAATTAGTCCAGTACGTAGTAGTTATGCCCACCCCTCCCGACATGAATAAAGGGCAGTTCCCTGTACTTTCTCCTATTAACCTGGTGCACTTGGGCATTCTGAGGCAGTGTAGCAACTGCATCATGTACACAGACAACTCTCTCCTCTTACCTCCCAACACTCAGACTTGTGAGAGATGCACTTATATCACCAAATTGGAAGCTATGCACTCTCCAGCCAAGACTGGACTAGCTGGTCAAGAGGAGAAGGTCAACACCTGCACCACACCTCATGGAACACATAGCCCTCCAGAACACCAACTGTCACAGTTCTCATATAAAAAACACAAACCACACACCAACCTTTGTGGAGGCTCTCAATAGAAATTTACCCAAACACCAAAGACCTCCAAGACAGAAACACACTCGACCACCACAACACAGCACAAACTGCAGGACACATCTCCATGGTGTGCCCGTCAACCTAAGCCCCTAAAGCTAAACAGCTTGCCCAATACACCACTAACCATAGGTGACTCAATAGTGAGGCACACAGATGTCCCATTCACTAGGTTGAATAAGGAAAAGGTAACAGTCAGCTGTCTATCAGGTGCCAGAATTTGACACGTAACACACGCAATCAGGTCACTTCACAACAAGTACAAGTATGACTCTGTCATTGTCCATGTGGGTGTGAATGACCTGAGATGCACCTCCATGGACTAAAGAGACATGGTGAAACTCTTGGATTATGTGGCCCAGGCAGGTATGACACTAGCCCTGAGTAGTTTCCTAACGTCACCCAGAATGATCCCACAATACAAACTAAAAATGATTGACTTCAACAATTGGCTGTTTCTGTTGTCCTTCTAAGGGGATCCAGTATCTGTCTGCTTGGGATGACATGATTGACAGACCTCGATGCTTTGCCAGAGATGGTCTGCATCTGTCACCCCTGGGTTTCCGGGTACTGGCTAAGGCTCTTGCCACCCCTATAGTGCCTTTTTTAGACAGTGTTCCAACGACCAAATTACCACTGTAACAGCTATAAATAAATGCAGTCTGAGGGTCATACTGCTCAGTGCTAGATGTCTAAATCTCAAGATGCACTCACTTGAAACACTCTTCAAAATGGAGAACATTGACATTTGTGCCGTAACGAAGACCTAGTTTAAAGCATCAGAAAGCACCCCTGTGCTACCAGGCTATAACTCATTCCACACCTTTCGGCCCCAAAACATGGACAGAAGCTCCAAAGTTGGTGGTGACCCCATATTCATAAAGGATATGCACACCTCCAGACTAGTAGCCCAGCATAACGCATCTGAGCTACTTCAGGCACAACTAACATTGGGTAAGACTGTGATACGGGTAATAACCTGCTATAGGTCCCCAACCATGTCCCTAGACTCTCATTCCACATTTCTAAGCACCCTGGAATCTATCAAGGTCCAACCCAACACTCTCATACTAGGAAACTTTAACTACCTCTCCATCAACTGGGAAAACTACTCAAGTACCAATACACTGGCCCAACACTTTCTGGAATTCATCAATTCCAATACCCTGGACCAGCTCATTCTGATCCCCACTAGAAGAAGCAACATCCTTGACCTGGTTATTGCTAACATGGGCGATCATTGCTCCACACTAATAGTCAATCCCTCCCTGGTCAGATCCAACTGTAAACTAATCACCATGGAAATCCACATCTTACCCACAGCCCCTGCAAAGGTAAACACCTTGAAAAAGGCTGACTTTGGACTCCTAAAAACAGAGGTGGCTAACTTCATGGCACCCATGCCAATGGAAGATAGCTACATGACTGCCGAATCATACACCAATGCACTGTATGAACATGTACATAAATGCATGGAACTAGCCATACCCAACAGAACCAAGATGCTCTCCTCCAAAAAAAGGAAGCCAATGTGGTGGTCCCCTGCTATTAATAAACTCTACAACAGAAGGAAGAAACTGTTGCAGAAAAAGGTGAAGTCCCAAGACTGGAAAACCTCCCTTATTAGCTTCAACAAAAAGTTGAGATCCCTCATTAAAGCCTCTAAAGCCAGCTATGAAGGCAGAATTGCAGCAGACACTAAAAACAATCATAAAGCCTTCTATAGTTATATCAAGAACCTCCACTGCAATACCCAGATTTGCTCTGAGTTACTGCACAATGGTACCTTCTATACTGAGCCATCAGATATTGCCAACTGTCTGCCAAATCTGGCTGACAGATTCAGTGTCAACTCCCCCCCCCATAGGACCAATCACAATACTGGAGGAATGCCAGGCACCCAGTATTACTGCAGTACAGGTTGAAGCTGTATTATCCAAGAGTACAGCTTTCATGGAACTGATAATATCCCTGGCTGTGTTCTACATGAACTACAAAGTGAACTGGCACCACATTTGTGTGCCCTGTTCAGTCACAGCCCCCCTCAGGCTTTCTCCTTACTGAATGGTGCACTGCTACAGTCATCCCTCTCCATAAAGGGGGAGCGACTACAGACCCTGGGAATTATCACCCCGTTAGCCTGATGAGTCTGATATGTAAAGCTGTGGAGCACATCATCATGGAACTGATTAACAAAGATATAGGAAATCTTCAAACTCTGGATTCTGCGCCATCTGGTTTTGTGAAAGGTAGATCATGCTTGCTCAACCTGGTTGACTTCTTTGAGTCAGTCACCAGGGCTGTGGATGATGGTAAGGCAAGTGCATACAGCCTACCACCATCTGGCCAAGGCCTTTGATACCATTCCTCACTTGGAAATTATTGATAAACTCACCAAACTAGGCATCAACCCCTATATCACTAGGTGGGTTGCAAATTGGCTCACAGATAGAACACACAGTGTGAAAGTAGTAAACTCCAAGTCAGACTGCTAATCAGTCACAACTGGAGTCCCACAGGGATCAGTCTTGGGTCCTCTCCTGTTTGGTATCTACATCTCAGATGTCCAGGTCAACACAAAGGGACTCTGGCTGACCAAGTTCACAGACGACTGCAAGCTGGGAGCCATTATTAACTCCCCAAGTGATGTAGGCATCCTACATAAAGGCCTCACTGAGACCAATGACTGGTGTCAAAACCATGGCCTTAAGCTTAATACCAAACAAATGCATCATCATCCTCTTTGGTAAAAACTCAGTTCCCACTAATTACCACATTGATGGGAGCCCATTGAACACTGAATGCGTTATAAGAGATCTGGGAATGCAGGTTGACAGCAACCTCTCCTTCGACCACCACATTGCCACTGTGGTTAGGAAACCCTTCTATGTGGCACATCTCATTACCAAGTGTTTTGCATCCAGGAAGAAAGAGGTCATCATCTCTCTCTACTCTTCCATCATTAGACCAATCATTGAGTATAATGCCCCATTTGGCATGTACATCACTAGACACCTGCAACAGCTGGAGAGGCCACAGAAGTACCTCACAAAGAGGATCCTAGGCATTAAGTACATGCCCTACATGGACAGACTCAAAAGACTCCAGCTATTCTGTCCTACTTAGAAGCGATCTCTGCTTGGCTTACAAAGCCATGTCTGACCCAGCTCTCTTAGAAGTAGAACATGTAAAGAAATCCCAATCCCTCTGCGCCATACGCTGCAGAGACCCCAACCTCATTACCACTATCAACAGAACATGCTGGAAGGACAGGTTCACAAACCAGAGACTGCCCATGCTCTAGAATAGACTTCCCATACATGCCAAGCAGAGCACCTCACTGGTCCTGTTCAACAGAAATCTTGATGAGTGGATGGGTAATGGAAAGTTCCCCCCGGGGATCACTCCAGTGGCTCTACTTGATAAATGTCAGGCAGCACAATGCCAGGGCACTTCTATGGGCTAGGCTTGTAAAGGATCCAGGGCCACTGGCCTAGTACACACCTGTGAACCTGCATATTTTATATATTTTAATTACGGGAAGGAAAGTTGTCAATATTTGCATAACTGGTTTCAGCTTACTAAGAATTGTTCTGGTGGGGTATTTCCGTTAAATGGAACTTATGATAAGACTAAACTGCTGATATCTGTGCAGTAAGTGAGACCTGGTTCAAGGCTCCAGAGTGCACCCCTGCAATACCAGACTACAACTCTTGCCACACTTTATAGCCACCAGACCAGGACCAGGACCAAAACACTAAAGGTGGAGGAGTGTCCATATTCACCAAAGATATTCACACCTCCAGTCTAGTTGCCCAACACAATGCATCTGAAATTCTACAGGTGCAACTAATACTAGGTAAGACTGCAATCCAAATTGTAGCTGGCTACAGATCCCCCACCATTCCGCAATATTCACACTACACCTTTCTAAACGTACTGGAAAATATTAAGATACAACCAAACACCCTAATACTGGGTGATTTCAAGTACCCTGCCATTAATTGGGAAGACTACTCAGGTACCAACACCTTAGCCCAACGGTTCTTGGAATTCATAAATTCCAACACCCTGACTCAACTAATCCATAGTCCCACCAGGGGCTCAAATATCCTAGATCTGGTCATTACCAACATGGGAGATCTTTGCTCCAAGCCAGTGGTCACCCCCTCGTTGATCAGGTCTGACCATAAGCTAATCAGCCTTGACATCCACATCCCACCCCCAACCCTCAGTAGGGAAACCTCCATATAAAACTTCTCCAAAGCTAACTTCATGCTACTCAAGTCAGAAGTTACAAACTTCATGACACCCATGCAGACGGGAACTGAAAGTTCAACTGCTGAAATCCTACACTGAGGCACTGTACGAACACATCCACTCATGCATGAATCGTGCCATTCCAAGTAGAACCAAGACGATCTCCTCCAAAAAAAGGAAGCCAATCTGGTGGTCCCCTGCCATAAATAAACTATAAAATGGAAGGAAGAAACTGTTGCAGAAAAGAGGAAAATCCCAGGATGCAAAATACTCCATTACCAGCCTCAGTAAGAAGCTGAGATCCCTAAAATCCTCCAAAGCTAATTATGAAAATAAAATTGCTAAAGATTCCAAGAACAACCACAAGGCATTCTATAGTTATGTCAAGAATCTAAATGGCAATGCTCAGATCTCCTCTGAGCTACAACAGAATGACATTAAATATACTGATCCCAAGGATATTGTCAATATCCTGGCAGATTGATTCAGTGCCAACTACACCCCCCTCTCACCCCCTAAAGGCCTATCTCAATACCAAAAGATTGCTAAATTCCGGTAATCACAGCCACACAGGTAAAAAAACTCACTCTCCAATGCTAAGAAAACAGCATCCATGGGACCAGATGACATCCTGGGCTGTATACTACATGAACTACAAAATGAACTGGCACCTCACCCAAGTGTCATGTTTAATCATAGCCTTACCTCAGGCTTTGTGCCCAGTGAGTGGTGCACAGCTACAGTTATCCCACTCCACAAGGGGGGATCCACCTTGGATCCTGGGAACTATCGTCCCACCAGTCTGACTAGTCTGATCTGCAAAGCCATGGAACGCATTATTATGGAACTTATAAACAAAGACACTGGCAACCTTCAAACACTGGACCCCAACTAGTTTGGTTTTGTAAAGGGCCAGTCTTGTCTCCTCTACCTGACTGGCGTCTTTGAATCAGTCTCTCTCCAGAGCCATGGATGAGGGCAAGGCGGTCCACACAGCCTATCTGGACCTCGCCAAGGCCTTTGACACCATCCCCCACTGTGGAATCATAGATAAACTTACTAAGCTGGGCATTAATCCCTCCTTCACTCAATAGGTTGCCAACTGGCTTACTGTCAGAACCCACACTGTAAAAGTAGCCGACTCAAAATCTAGCTCCAGACAAGTGACAAGTGGAGTACCTCAGGCTTCAGTCCTGGGACCGCTCTTGTTTGGCATCTACTTCTCTGAAGTACAGGCCACCACTAGGGGAATCTGTCTATTTTCGCAAATGACTGCAAACTGGGAGCCATTATTGAATCCCCAAATTATGTGGATATTCTAAGAGGGGCTTACAGAAACAGATGCTTGGTGCCAGAGCATGGGCTCAAGCTCAATTCCAAGAAATGTATAGTTATCCCCTTTAGGAAAAACCATGTACCCATGAATTACCACATAAGTGGCAGTACATTAAACACCGAAAGTGTGATAAGGGACTTAGGGACACAGGTGGACAGTGGTCTCAACTTCGATAACCACATTGTCACAACAGTCAGAAAATACTTCTATGTGGAACACCTCTTCACTAAGGGCTTTTGATCCAGAAAAAAGGAGGTCATTGTCCCACTGTACTCATCCTTCATTAGACCCATTATAGAGTAAGATGCCCCATTTGGTATGTACCTCACAAGACATCTGCAACAACTGGAAAGGCCAAAGGAATGCCTCCTTAAAAGAATCACAAGCCTAAAGCAGATACCCTATGCTGACCATCTAAAAAAGCACCAGCTATACTCTGTTGCATATCGCCTACTCAGAGACGATTTTTGCTTAATATACAAGGTCATGTCAAACCCAGAGCTGTTAGACATGTTACACTTAGAGAAATCCCAATCCCTCATAGCCACACTCTGCATGGATCTAAACCTGGTCATCACAATGAACAAAACATGTTGGAGGGATAGGTTCCTGACCCAGAGACTCCCCATACTCTGGAATAGACTACCTGCACATGTCAAACTGAGCGCCTCTTTGGCCCTCTTCAAAAGGAACCTTGATGATTGGATGGGAGATAGGAAATTCACCCTGGGGATCACGTCAGTCGCCCTGCTAGACAGGGGACCAATGAAGTAAATATTCTGGAAAGAAATAGCCAGGGAATTGTTATGGCTAGGCTTGTACAGGCCCTAGGGCCAATAGCCTCTTACCAACCTATGAACATTGAAAGGTATTTTGGAAGAAAAGAAAAACAAAGTAAGTGAGGAACAAATGACAGCATTTTATTCTTGGTACAGTGAAGCACTTAAAAGGAAAAAAAGAGTCAACATTAAGAGGATTGCAGGATGCTAATAGGAAATTGTTGCAACAGGTAAAATAGATTAAAAAGGCACTACAGACCAGTAAAAAGGCATCTCTTTATAGGGTTGCCACCATCCTTCACGGCTAAAACCGGAGCAAAGCCACACCCCTCGCGTCACCAGTAACCCCGCCCACCCCAACCCCCTCTCCTGCCAACATACCACCTATTTTGTGATGTCACGACAGCATCACTCAATGGGAACGCCCTCTTTTTTCATTCCCGCCGCCTGCCTTTGGCTGATTTACAAACTCCGATAGTCTGTTTCCTTTTTGAAACAGAATACCAGAGTTTGTACAGTGTTTTCCGGACTACCGGAGAATCAGTTTGATTTCCTGATAGTCCGGAAAAAAAACGGAGGGGTGGCAAGCCTATCTCTTTATCCTGTCTTAGCAGGATTGGAACACACTGAGGATGGCCAGAAAGCATTCTGCTTTCACGCATGCATTCAGTAACACATATGCAATCAACACAAACCCACTCATACACATACACACGCACACAGCAAAGCACGCCCGGCAGACCTCTCAGCTGTACAGATTTTCGCTGGAATGACCTGAAGTACATCTCATGTTTTATAGGTTCATCTATGTTTACTAGGCTAATGACCACAAGGGCCTTTTTAATCCTAGCCATGCATCTCAAATCTCTGACAAGTTCTGATACCCTTGATAAGCATAAGCAGAGGTTTGGGAGATGAACCACTTACAGGTTACCTGTGTCCATTAGAGACATAGTGGCCAAACCAGGGGTGAATTTCTGATTTTCTTCCTTTATCTTTCCCTCATGTCACAGTCTCCCAAAATCACTATCTGTATTTAATATTCAAATTTTTTTTAATTCTTGAAAACCTTGTGTTTAAATATGGAATGAACATGCATAAATTAAGATTCCTTTAATACAACACTTTAACCTTTCTGGACAAGAAATAGTAACTTCAAATATTGCAATATAATTCACCTTACACAATTTTGTGATTCCAGAACATAATCCATTACAGATAAATATGATCTTCTCTCTCAATACCTGCTTTCATTGTTCTTTCTTCTTTATGGTAAATGTGTATTTAGTCACCTTTTCCACTTTTCTTAATGTAGATATAAGAAATGAAAGTAGAAAGCGGTTCTATTTTAACCACAGCAATTCTGATTTAATTTCATTGTTTACACCAAGAAACAGGATAGAAAAACTTAAAGGTTACCAGTAAGACATTCTTTTACTCTGCTGATTTGATTATCGGCAGTCTCATTATTCTGTATGCTTCTTTTTAGACTCTTCAGCTGTATGAATCTTTTCAGTCTCCTTAGATCTCAAGCATGCTCTCCCTACAACAAGACATTTGTTTATCATTTTGTCCATCTACAGAAACCGCTTCCTTCCCCTCTTAATCATAACCAGGTAATATTTTTTTCCCAATGAACTCACCTAGCACTTTACACTGCATTTTCATTTGCACCTTTAACATCTCCGTTTTATTTAAACTCAGTCAGACTACCAATGTTTATTAGGATCTACGGTATGGCCTACAGTTCTCAGCTGCAAGGCTTAAATGCCCACATATTACATTTCTTTTTCATTTGCTCATTTATCTAAATGATCTTCTGCAGCAAAAAAATAATATTTATTTATTTATTTCAGTTTGATGACCGGGGGGGGGGGGGGGGGTCCACTGGGCTCAGGAGCCCATTTTCAGTGGAGGCCCGGGGAGAAAAGCTCCAACTTTACATAATAATAATTAAATTTTCAGATTAAAGTTACAATTCAAGATGCAGATACACAAGATAAGCAAATTACAGTTAATATTGAGGGTGCAGATACATTATAAAATCGAGACATGAATTGGTACATTGGTAGCTTTGCATATGAGTCATATGTTAAAGGGAACATTTTCAATGGTTGTATAGAAAATGTGTCTTGTTTGGGCAGTTATGGCAGAACAAGTACAAATGATAGGGAGAGGAGAACAGGGAGAGCAAACTGTATACAATGTATACGAAATGTACACGAGATATCACGGAAGAGTGCAAACTGTATACAATGTATACAAAATGTACACGAGATAACACGGAAGAGTGCAAACTGTATACAATGTATACAAAATGTACACGAGATAACACTGAAGAGTGCAAACTGTATACAATGTATACAAAATGTACACGAGATAACACTGAAGAGTGCAAACTGTATACAATGTATACAAAATGTACACGAGATAACACTGAAGAGTGCAAACTGTATACAATGTATACAAAATGTACACGAGATAACACTGAAGAGTGCAAACTGTATACAATGTATACAAAATGCACATGAGATAACACTGAATAGTGCAAACTGTATACAATGTATACAAAATGTATACGAGATAACACGGCAGAGTGCAAACTGTATACAATGTACACAAGATAACACTGAAGAGTGCAAACTGTATATAATGTATACAAAATGTACACGAGATAACACTGAAGAGTGCAAACTGTATACAATATATACAAAATGTACACGAGATAACACTGAAGAGTCATTTCCAGGGGAGTTAAGTAGAAGGCAAAGGGGAAGTAGGGAAAATACAATTTAGATGGGGAGAGAAGAAGGCTAGGTGGGGAAAGTGCAATAGCACTTCCAGTTAGAAAAAAGGTAGGAATGAAGATGGGATTTGAAGTTGTCAGTGTTTTCAATAGTTCATAGAGAAGGAGGAAGAGAGTTCCATTTTTTGGCTAAGGAGAAGAACAGGAGGTGCCGTCCAGCAGGATGAATTGGTTTGTAGACTGTGATAAGGTTTAGGTGGGAAGATCTAAGTGGCCTTTTAGGGTGTATGGTTGTAGGATATGGGAAAGAGCAGGGCATATAGTAGGGTTAAATAATAGCCTATGGACAGTAGTAAGTTGGAGGTAGTCGAGATGGTTGGGAAGTTCTAGCCAGTTAAGTAAGTGGAGGGCAGAGCAACGGTGGGAGGAGTATTTGGCTTTTATGGCAAATTTGGAAATTTTATTGTAACAACTTTCCATTTTGGAAGAGATGGAGATAGATAGGTTAGTTAGTATAGGTGCACCATACAATAGAGTGGAGAGAAGATAGGTAGTGGTGAGGGTTTGTCTAGTAGAAGGAGTGAAATAGTGGATGTTTCTGTATAGTAGGCCAAGTTTTTGATGTGTTTTCTTGATGTTTAGTTGAATATGTGTGTCAAATTTTAGGTGTTCATCTATGGTAACCCCAAGTAGTTTGGCATAGGGAATGATTTCTATAGTAGAATTTTTGTGACTTCTAATTTGGAAAGAACTTTTATCAAGAGCGGAGGATTTTGAGGGAGTAAAGAGTACTATTTTGGATTTGTTAGCGTTTAGAGATAGATGGTTTTGCAACATCCAGTCCTCAGTGGCGGAGAGGGCAATTTGTGTGTTATGATTGAAGTTCTGGGAGGTTGGTGGCACAGCAGATTAAAGTGGAGTTGTCAGCATAGCCAAGGAGAGGAGAATCCTACAGGAGGAAAACAATCTGTGAGAGAGGCTACGGACAATGGCTAGTCCTGCTGTACTGGGGTAAGTTTCGAGCTAGGGGAAAACTAAGGGCCAAGATAGCAGGGACAGAGTGACTGATTGGGTGACTGGATATTTGGATTGCTAGCTCTTGCAATGTAATTAAGAAAGTAGGATAAGCGAAATACTTTTCCTGGGGAGTGCTGACATCTAATGGTGGAAATGGGGTAATAGCTGGTTGCTAAAGAGTGGAATATACCTGTGGGATGCAGGGAGCTTTATAGGAGGGATGTGGGGGCTGATGGCTGTGGAAGGCTGCAAGGACACACACAAGAGGTCAGTTTACAGGGGGATAATTGTTATAGTTACAGTTCAAAGTTTATTTAAACTACCTACACAGTGGGTTGCTGACTGAGTTTTGCAGTTTTGTAGCAGAGAGGGCACCTGAGGAGAATGGCTGTAATGAAAGAGAGAATAGAGTTAGAAACTTTAAGAGGAGAGGGAAGGGAAGTTCAGGATAGAAATAGCGATGAGAGAGTATACTGCTGAGAGGAGGAGGAGGGGGCAGGGGTGTGAAAGAAGACAAGGAATAGTGAGGAAGGTAAAGAGCAGGAAAAATCAATAATGGTAGCAAGTGAAGACACATTAACAAATGCAACATACATTTACATTATTTAAAAACAGTGCTAGGAAAATTAACAGTTCATCAGATAAATACAGGATCTATCCGCTATGCAAACACAGAAAGCAGTTGGACTAAAACCACTAATAGTAGCACTCTAGAAAACTGAACTCATCTTCAGAATATGCAGGTTCTGGTTGTTATTGGAGCACAGCAGTGCGGTGTATAAAGACACTATTTGTAACACGCTGGGAAATCTAGCAAAATGAATGGCAAGCCCGGACACTATTGGTAAAACTTTAAGATATATCAAGTCACAATGATGGTATAAACCCATGTAACAGTTCTAAAACTAGTCGCTACCATGAGCAGGGCCAGCAGTTACAAAATGCTGGGTATAGTCAATCTACATATAATAGCATAAAAGTAGAAACACGTCTAGACAGTAAGCAATGCACTTGTGCAGAGCCTACCATGAGCAGGGCCAGTGGTTACAAAATGCTAGAGATATCTAGCTAATTTAGTGGTATAAACTTAGAAAACAACTCAGAACATTAAGCGATGCACTTGAGCCTACCATGAGTAGGGCCAATGGATTACATAATGCTAGAGATATCTAGCTAATTCAAAGGCATACGATTGGAAACCAATTCAAAAACCAAGCAATGTACTTGGGCAGAGCCAGTGGTTGCAGATACCAGTTCAGAAACTAAGCGATACACTTGAGCAGGGCCAGTGGTCGTAAAACTAATGCTTTAATGATTAAAGAAGCTGTGCCCTATACTCTAGATAGCACACGGACAAGATATGGCATGCTTTTGAGTCTGCTTAGCACACTGCGGCTAATCAACGACAACGAATGTACGCTACTGAATAATTAGAAAGCAGGTAGGAATAAGCACACAGATGCATGGTGCTAGGATCAGGCTTCAAGTTAAAAACTAGCTGTAAATCTGATGTCAGTTCTAACTGTAATACACATAACAGTTTAAGAGAATAGCCTTGGCCAAAGATTCAGAGTATACACCAGCAGCAACATAAGCCATGGATTTTCAGTGCACATAAACAACAGCAAAATAAGCCATGGATTCTCAAAGCACATGCACAACATGTACATAAGCCATGGATTCTCAAAGCACATGAACAGAGTTGGACCAGCCGTTGCACTCATGGCATGGCTTAAATTAAGGGCAGGATCATTGGTATCTACAGCCTTGGCCGTTCCTGTTTGAGCATATCTGGTATCTACAGCCTTGGGTGTTCCTGTTTGAGCATATATACAGTGGGTTGCTGACTGAGTTTCCAAAAGGCAGGTAGGTCACAGTTTAACAAAACGGGCAGTTCAGGGCGTCCTTTCGGAGATGGCAGGAGAACTTTCTTTGCAGTTTAGTAGCAGAAAGGGCACCTGAGGAGAATGGCACAAGGTGGCAACATGTGTTAACGGCATCTGATTTTAACGCAATAGTCTTTTTGCCTGCTCTAATATACAATAAATTTAGACTGTTCCAAATATTTAACAGTTTCCTTTGATTCCATTAAGTATAATTACTCCTGAAACATGCTTCATAATATTTTCATTTACATGCAGTGTTACCCATATTTCCCCATCCCTCAGTTCAAATTTTCCTTTCTTCATATAATGTCCAAAGAGTGCACCGTCTGACAGATAGAAAATAGTCCTTAATATCTTCTTGCTGTAGATCATATCCAAAATAAACCATTAAAAATGCTGGTGTGGCTGCCCAAAACACATTAATTCCAAGGACTACTCCTACTCAAGCCACCACCTTCTTATTGCCAACTGTCTTATATGCCGCACCTAGCCTAACAAGCGAACAGTAGTCAAAGAAAGAAACTTGCAGAACTTGCCTCCTGCTAGACTAAAATAGTATTTGCCACCAATCTCCCTCATACGGCCCACCATTGTCATAGATTAAAACAATCAAGCTGGCTTGAACTACACAACTACCTAACACATTCACAACTAACTACAGCACAAAACCCATTCATTACCCTAGAAAAATGCCCTGCATGACAAAACGTATTACTGCCCTACTGTCCAGCAAGGAACCTCAGTTCTAGTAACAAATTCTTACTACCCACAAATAAGTCAAATAATGTTGTAGGAGACTGCTTTACATCCAATACACTGCTAATCTTTGGAATAGTATCCCCACACAAACAAAACACTTAGACAAACTCAATAGTTTTAAACCACTGCTTAAACATATTAACCAGTCCTGGTCCTGCACATGCTTATCACCAGGTTAAGACTTTGTGTTCACTGTATGAAACTCTCCAAATGTTGTTGTCTTTCGGCTTTTCCCGGTTGGGGGTCGCCACAGTGGAACTCCGGTCCGCTAATGACTGGCAGTAGATGAAACTCTCCAAATACTCCCCTTAAAACAGAATACTCTCAACCTGTCACTGAAATGACAAAACAATTTGTAAACCTAATGGCTGCTTGTACAATCTACCAAGTTGTATGTGGGCTCTCTTTAGTAACTTCTACCTCTGTAAAATCTTATAATAGTTAAAATTTATACATTCTGTCTGTAAAAATGTAAATAAAAAAGTTTAACTACTCTGTGTTTAGCTGGAATTTAGTATAATGCAATGTAAGCAGATGGAGCTTTTCTCCATAGGCCTCCACTGAAATGGTTATTATCCAGTCAGACTATCTTGGTAAACAAAATCACATAAATATACACTTAAAAAGTCAATCGTACACACAAATGTGTCCATTAAGTAAAGTATTTCAGGTCATATTAGAAAATTGATCCTTTTAAAATGAATTAAGGAGCAAATTTGTGATATACTACATCCCAATGGTTCAATTACATTGTCCCAAATCACATAGTTCTCAATGGCAAAGTCTATTTTGAATAAAGACTTACTGTAAGTTTTTTTTCTGCTGAATACCCTGTTCCAGTTTTTTCTGCTCAATACCCCACGCTATAGTGTCTGTCATCACTGCAGATGTTTTCTTTATAGGTACTTGTCTCACTTCCTGTTGAGTGTGCACTGGTGTTTGCAGTTCACCTTACCACTGCACAACATCTTCCAAACTTCTGGTTCCCCATCCTTCACTTTCCTGTACCAGTTCAACAACCTGTAACCATGACATGGCTGCACTGTCCTCTGGTTCATGTTCGCTCAGTCAACATAAAAGCGGTCTAAGAAAACATTTTCCCACAGAATGTTCTTTACTCTGCTGAAACTTGCAGTATTCCTCATGGCCCTCTTCCTCCATTTTACTTCTTCCTGTTGTCACCCACTGTCTGGCAAAGACTAGAGATGTTCTCCAGTGCCCTGAGGTTGCTAACTTAGTGGGATTAACCCAGTCAACAAAATGGTTGGTAAATTAGTAAGGCTGTCCTGCACAACACAGACTGTTTACCCAACTACATATGCAATGTTAGTTCAGAGAACAAGAGCAAGTGAGCTTTGCAGGATTTACTCAGGATGCTCTGCATGGCATGCTGTAGAGCATTCACCAGTACTGGGAGCAGTGTACATGGCTTGCTGCTCTCTCTCTCAACCATTTATATATCACTGTCATGCAGACAGTGCAGTCTCCATGACAGATGCTATAATAAAAGAACTGGCACAGGACAGGCTCTCTTCCCTCCATTCCCCAGACTCTGTGCATTACAGGCCTGATGGTTAAGTTGTACAGATGTAATTCAGTACCAATTTACAGAAATGTTATACAGATGCAACATGTTTACAGGTGATTTGCAAAACTTTCAGTCTTCCTGATTTATCACTGGGGAGGCACTCACAGTTCATAGCATATAGACATTTTTACATTATGCTCTCATGCCTCATTTTGGGCTTTTAAGGCTACTTTATCCATCCCCTAAAGCCCTCATTTCATTTGTTAGCGATATAACTGCCAATCCTGAGCATTGCAGAAGAGCAGTGGTCGGTGCCCTTCAGCTTCCTTTATGCGGCTGGGCTTCCTCTACCTACTACAGCATGAGGCTCTGGCCCGCTTGGATACCAAACCTCTAAAAATTACCAAAGTTCTCTCCTGCAAGTAGTAGAATTTTCAAACTTAGGTATTTCATGGTACATGTTCCATATGGAACATTCCAGTCCTTTAGGGTACAGAAAACAGGAAAAGTTAACTGATGCAAGAAAAGGAAAAATCTGCTTTCAGTGAATGATCAGAGAGCTTCTAAGTGAAACACAATAAGATGATGCTCATATGTTACTCTCACAATGAGATACTTATACCAACTGGCTTCAACTGGTAACCAACTAATACTGCTGTATTTTATACAATGATGGCATGGGGTCAATTTTATAAGCAGCACTGAAGTCATATGGGGTGCTTGTGTGCTGCTCAAATGCACAAAGGATATAATGACTTATTTCACGTTTGTGCCTTGCCACAGAAATAGGAAGTCAGTTGACACAAAACCACACCCAGTCATTCCCACTGCTTACAAAGTGGAAGTGTGTAATGCTTTATTCAGGGAGGCAACTGCAGTGCAATAGAAAGCAAAAAGTATTCAGGCATAGGTAACTCCACCCCACCAACATACACACAGGTTTTAGGCTGTCTCTCCTCCCCAAACACACACACACTCACATTTCAGGCTGTGTCGTCTTACCTAGAGACAAACAACCCAACAAGTATTCATAAAACTCAGCGAATATTGATAAGTTTAAGATAATGCAGCTCAGTAGGAGAGATACCAACAGGTCACAACACAAAAGCGCAAAGGTCACAACACAAAAGCACAAATATCAAACGAGGTAACCTGGATGTGTAACTTTATGCCATGCAGAGTAACCTCCTAGAACATTCATAAAGTGAAACTGATCTCTGGCATAAAAAAGGGAAAAAGAATACATGCAACCAAATAAATAGCATCTTCCAGACTGGGAGAGAAGCGATCTCTTGGTTACATTAATTTTGAATCAAGGGAAATGCAACTTACATTCTGACATTGGACTGTATGAACATGCATGCCCCTCCATTTAAGGAACCTGCACATAAGGGGCAGGGGTCAGCTTCTGGAGCTAGGAACCTGAAGAGAAGATTTATGGCCATGGCCCACTGGGCTAACTACTACAAAAATGAGAGCATTAACCCCCTCCATACACACACTCACACCTAGATGGCTACACTAATGTCATCTGGTTAAGCTCTTCTAAGCCCAAATTTCTAACAATGCCGGAAAAAAAGACTGTCTCAGACTAGTGTGGGAAAGCAGCTGCTAAAATAAAGATGGTTCAAATACAAGAAAAAAATGATGGGGTTAGTTTAAACCTCACTACACTAACGCCATGTTCTTTACATAGATATATAGTACACTATATATGGAATGTGCAAGATTCTAAAGGAACTGCACCCCACAAGCACACAGCCTCAACTGCTGCAGTTTTGTCAAAAAACAGACTTACCCATGAAGGCTGCTACTTGTGAGGGTACTGAACTGAGAAAAGCAAAATGACCTCACTATGAAATGTACAGCTATGTAATGCCTACACATCTTTAAGTGCCCAACAGAGGGTGTGCCCAAGCCTGACAATTCAATAAATACACAAAAGTGTAGGTAACCCAAATGTCTGTCAAGCTTAACATCAAGAATATAAACTTGCCAGTGAAATACAAGCTTCACTTTTAAATATTGTTACATGCAACCAGCACACTTCTGTTACATTCCTAAGTAAAGTTTAACACATACGCCCCATCCAGTAATTTACTTGATGTGCTCCTGGAGCATGCTGGTAGTACTCCTGGAATGGAAATGCCTCTACTCTTACTACGTTGTCTGCCCAGCCCACTCCAGTTCCCTACTACTGTCATAGGTAGCTTACCATCCTTAAACTTGCTTTGCTTCACACATTAGAATAGCTTCATGAAGAACAGGAACTCTCAGCCAAGGAATTCTACTTGTAAATTATGATATAAGCTGGCAGTTAACACTACGGCTTTTGTTTCAAAAAGTTGGGTCACATCCACCACCAGTGGTTATCACCTCTACCAAGATGGCCGGTACTGGCTGTTATACTCAGAGATCTTGTAAACTGACTCAGGAGTTTTTTTCTCCAAAGTATCTCAGTTATGTAGGCAGGAGTAGATTTAAGCACATAACAGTCATCATACTGAATAGTTATGGTTGTGTTCCCACAACATTAAACAATGCTTCTTAAAACACCAAGTAGCAAATACTTTAAATTTTTAACAGTGCTGTTATACTTTACTGTAGAAACTAAATTAATCACTTCCTACCATTCCTCTTTGCCTTGACCTCTTCAGCACTACGTTACCATGAAATACTTAGAATACTACTACGTCTTAGTTCAGAGCGTTTCCAGGGCAGTCCATACTTCTACGTAGCAAGAACAAAGGCTACAAAACTTCTACCAGTAGTTTGCTTCAGTTTAAAATTAAATTCTTAATGAAATCGTAATGAAATTATAGTCAGCTGAAAGTTGCAGCATACAGTGAAAAAGAAAATTTCAATTCCAACCTCGGCTTCAAACTCCTCCAGCCATGTTTTTTAAGTGCTGCTAACTACATAATCCCCAAGTTATAAACAGAACATCAGAGTATTACAGAGACCAAAATAATACAATCACAAGTTTCATTCACCTTGAAGGGAAAATAAATGCAGGAGTTTTGTTGTGTGGTTAGAAGTCTCTCAGTGATGACGCTTTCAAGTTCATTTACCTGAAGACATCTACTGCAGCCTTTTCCAAAGATGACAAATATAGAGCATGGGAAACAAAACACTTGGATTAAAAAACAGATATACCATTATTATAATTGCAAAATGGAAGCATTATTACAAGTATGGTTGTGACACTGTGTAGATGTCCTGTACACAGGTTAACATATGCACTTGACACAGCTATGCATCCAAGAACAGCATTTCTTTGGCAAAAAAACTATGCATACTGCAATTTACACTACCTGTCTGAATACTATACTTTCTTGCTGTGCCCTTCACTGGTTGCTGTATAGTACGTGCAACTGCATTTTCCCCCCAAAACTATAATAGTACCCCTGCTCAATTATAAGGAGACTACATAAATGGGCATTAAGAACTCCTTAAACAGGTAAAGCCAGATTTATGGAAAGAATACTCCTAGGACTTTATACTGAAGAGTTATGACAAGTATTGGCAAAAATGATCTTTAGCTTTAAAAAGCTCTACCTGGATTAAAGGTGTAGTTGCACCCTGGACAGCCTTTTGCATACTGTATGTATGCAAGGATTTTTGGAGGGATCTGCTGATCCCTCGCACATCCCACAGACAACTATGAATTTCCTGAGATGGACTGGTTTCCTCTCCAGGAATGATTCCTATACTATGCCCACCACCTACCTGGCTAGACAACAGCTCCCCATAATTTAACTGTTCAAAAAAAAATTCTGAAAAATGGAAGAATAGTTGTGTTAACCTAAACTTTCCAAGACAGAGCATGTTCTTAAAAATAGTTTTTTTAAAGGATAGGGATATGAATCTCGTCACACTATGTATTAAATAAAATGACCCTTTTGGCATGTACTTGTATGACCTTACAAATGGTCACAGGGATTCCTAACTAAAACGATCAGTGGCCTCAAATCATCAGGACAGACCGCCAGTCCTCTCACTGTACTCAGTTTCTCACATACTCCTATGGGAATGTAATCTTGCCACTCTCTTTGACCTGTTCCTTTACAGAAAAAATGGTTCCTCAAATATCCGGTTAAAGGAATTATACCTTCATTAACAGATAAGTAAAACTCACTGCTGGATTCATTTCTCAATGGCACAAGCTTCCATTACATGTCCAGCAGACCATCACTCTTGCCACTTTTAAGATAAACCTAGACAAGTGGATGAGCAGCCTTGCATTTCCCCCTGGTGTATCTTATATTGATCTCCTTGAAATGGGGGGGGGGGCTTCTGACTACAGGCTACTGGCTAGGCCTGTAACAGTCTGCAGACTAATTACCTAGTACTTATCTGTGATCTATGAATCTAACCCCCCCCAAATCACCCAAGACTGACTTAAAAGATCCCTGTGATCCTGTCATATTTGGAGCCTTCCACCTTGGTCTCTAGTGAATATGGGACCTTCCCAGGTGAAAAGACATAAATAAACAAGGATCTAGTGACTTCAGTAACAACTGGCAGCCTACTACATTTTTCATGACCCCTCCAACTTTTCACAGCTGTTCTTGTTTTTATTTGGCACTTCTCCTCACACAAACTGAATTAAAATCAGGATTAACTGACTAAATAACTATAAGTGATTATATTCTTCCATGTAATAATGCTGCAACCCTTGAAAAATACCCCAAACTGGATCTTGCATACAAAATGAAAAGATAGTTCTATGTGACAATAATTTTGACTGGCAGATTAACTCCTCAAAACATTTATCAACTAGCCTAAATCTATTAGGATTAACCCAACTAATTTCCTCCTCCACACATTATAAATATCCCAGAAACAGTGTCTCAATTCTTGACTGGATATTGGTGTCTGATTGCACTAAGTACATCTCCCGTGGCACCCTCTCTGATTCCCTTAGTGATCAGCTCCCTATGTATACAAACAGAATCGGTACTCATTATGTCAAACACTTAAAACTTTCTGTAACCCCATTAATTTTAACCTTGATACATTTAGAAGAATTCCAACCTCCTTAAACTGATCTACCCTGATAAATATTCCACTCAACGAAAGTATACACAAATTTAACTCACTTTTCCTGAAAACCCCCAATAGTCTGACTCCAACTAGAACAAAAAGAATAAAGAATAACCACACTGCTTGGTTATCCACTCAAAGCAGGTACCTAATGTATGAAAGAGATAGGGCTTAGAAATAATGGTTAAAATATAGATGATCTCAGAACCTGCAACATTTTAAAGAACTACTTAACCATACTAAAAGACAGATTATCCCAGATAAAAAAGTATATTTCTGTAACCCATTACTAATCAGTCTCCTATCCCTAAAAAGATGCTGGCCTTATATTAATATACTCCACCGTGGAACTTTCACCACTTTTAATTATGCTCAAAAACATTTTCCACCCAACTAACCTGACATGCCATCAATGCAGACAGCAAACCCTCCCTATTTCACCCCAAAACCCATCACAACCTCCTACACCAAATCACTGCTTCTTAAACCGAAATCCTCTGTTCCTTCAGTAGATAATCTCCATGCAGGAAACCTCAAGCTGGCTGCCAGTTCTATAGCCTATCCTGTGTCTCTTCTAATTAACAGATCTATCAAGGAATCATACATCCCTTCTCTATGGAAGAAATTCTTCATCACACCCCTTCATAAAGGTGGAAACTCATCTTATATAAAATCTATCACCATATTATTCCCTTTGTCAGAAATTATGGAGAAGTGCATTCACAAGCAACTTCTTCAAAACATTCTTCAGGAAAAGCTCCTGACTCCCACAGGGAGGTTTTAGACCTGCCCATAGCACTACCACAGCCTTACCAAGTTTCACAGATACTATTAACAAAGCAAAAATTCCTCTACCAACTGTCTTACCTTGGGCTATCACAACCCACAGTACAATGGTTTAACTACTTAACTGACAGCACTCTTAAATGGGTGTCCACCTTCTCCCTTCCTTCCTGTCAATATTGGTATGCCACAGGGCTCCATTCTTAGCCTCTTACTCTTTAATGTATTCACCAGCAATTTACATTACTCCTCTCAGCAAGCTTCCCTCATACAATACTCTGATTATTCTACCCAAATGAGCATTTCTGGCAACCTAATACATCTTCAGAGAATTTCTCAAGAAGCCTTTAACTCTGTTGAACATTGACTACAGGATAACCACCTGCTACTAAATCCCCCCAAAATAAGTTACTTCTCTTTTCCAAAATCCAATTTCTGTGGGGAAATTTTTTTTTAAACCTTTTCCTTAAATAATTGAGTTGATGTACGCAAGCCTCTTTATGAACAATTAGTCTTGTTTAAGGATTGTATTTCTTTTCATTGGAATTTCAAATAGTTATTGGCCATAGAAGAGTGTGTGTGCATGAGTGAGTGATGCAAATGAACTACTCAAGATGATTGTCACTGTGGAAGTGACAGCCTGACCCCATGTGCAAAATGAGAAAAGGGGTTGAGGATGGATGAAATACCATGACTGAAGTTACCCCACATACAAAACTACATGGCATGACAATCAATGGCAGTCTTAAAATTTGATTCCCATATCCACAATAACACCAAGAAAACCTTCAAAAACTAGGCAACCTACACAAAGCAAATAAATTCCTTACAGACCCTGCCAAGGTAACTCTAGTTACCCCTTACCCTCTCTCACACATGGAGCCTTATCACATCCAACCTAAGCCTCACTTAGTTCTAAACTTGAACAGTGCTATAACAAAGTTGCTAGATTCACTTGCAGCTAACCTTACCAGACCTACCTCTGTTTAGCACTAAAAACACATAGGTGGCTAGGAAGTTCCTTGCCACCTACCCTATACTAAGCCCACCTTAACCCATAAAATCATCCATACCCCATCTGCCCGCCGAGCAATTCAGACTCTGCTTCAATACAATCTTCCAAATTGTTCCCTTCTGTCAAACAACTGCTTACCACCTGCAAGCCACGAAAGGATGCTGGGGTCACTCTCTATTCCAATAGTGTAGCTAGAACTTGGAATAAAATTTTTATATCAGTTAGGTCTATCAGACTATTACCAAAAAATACTCTCTCCCTCCTGGCTTTGTGTCCTTTCCTGCTCCTCATCTGGGACAGCTAACACCCTTCATCATCTTTCTTATACCTCCCTTTAAAACAGTGAATCACTTAACCTGTGTTATAAAATTTGTTATTGTTAATATGACTACATTAATTATTACACCTTGGAGTTTCTCTCTCCAAAGGGCACTTGTGTGCCCAGTCAGACTCACACCTCTCAACCTCTTAGAGCAAGAAATCTGGACAAAGCCATAAAAAATGGGGGGGGGGGGGGCAATTTTTAAATATTGCTCTTACAGACTTAGAAAGTTGATAGAATAACAGGTTTTGCATTATCATAAATTTTCTGAAGGGTAAGAAGTCTGAATTTTAAATATCTGTCATTATTTTCTGACTTCAGTACTCAATGACTTGAAAGTGATTTGCCAGAAAACCACAATTTTATGAGAACTTAGCCAAAGGTATGTATGTGTCTTTCGGCTTTTCCCGGTTAGGGGTCGCCACAGCGGAACTCCGGTCCGCTAATGATTAGTAGTTGATTTTTACATGCCGAGTTACCAGCCCTGACGCACAACCTTCAATGAAGGTATGCCCATTCACGCATGTCTCCATGCAGAAGACGCTCTAGCTGAGAATCGAACCAGACAGCGTCTTACTGTGAGGTGACAGTGCTACCGCAGCACCACCACCGCGAGAACTAAACCAAAAGTAAGAAGCCAAAATCTGGACAATCTGCAAAAATCTGTACAGTTGAGAGGTATCACTCACTCGGACTTTTCCAGTAAGAAAATGTCAACAAATAAAGCAAACCTAGATTGTGGACATGTTTTGTGTTTAAAACAAATATAGGAAAGACATTGTGTCCATTTCCTGAACAAGTACTACCAGCTGTGAAACAAGTTTCAACTCTCATTTATGAGGGTAATCATTTTTTTTCTCCACATGTGCAACAGTTCACCATCCCTTTTACTTGCTGCTAAAGTAGCTGATGCTGCAGTCAAACAGAAAAAGAAAAATTACAAGGGATGCATGATGCCAAAACTAAACTAGCTTAGCCAACTAAACTAAAACATCGGCCCAAGATCTGCGTGCAGTATCTATACAGGTCTAAACACAACTTGCAAGACAAAAGTACCATTCTGCCTAAAAAAGCTGGATAAAACATTTAATGAATCAGAACTCTGTCCATAATTAAAAAGTACCCATTGGTCATGTAGACGTATCTGCTACTTGGAGGCAAGTGTGGGAGCCTTGACACATTTTCTAATTAAAACAAACACTGCAGGCAGTCACCAAAAACTGAGTTCAAATTCAGATGCCTAACACCCACACGTTTTAGTCAGTTGTCTCCTTTGCAGTGCCTTCCACAAAGTTCATCAATGAGGACTTTACACACATACAAAAACATATTGAAAACAAAAATTAAAGTTTCTACCACACCACACCTCAGTCAACTAAGTGGTGTGCATTTTATAATGCAGTGCCAATTGCTTTTATTCGCATCATGTTATGTTCGCTGTTTACATGTGTATTTCAGGTCAGCACAAACTGAAACAGTAAGCAAATTCTTAAGCAAACAAAAAATAATTATTGGCTACACAAGGATAGCTACATTTACCATTACTGAAAACAAAAACAGACACAAGTCAAAAAAACAAAGTAAAGTTCATGGAAAGTCAACATATTCTGGGATCGTCTCCAAGAAGAATAATATAAGAAATAACACTGCTTTAACTCATACCATAAAGTTGGAAATATACATTGCATATGGGGAATTCTGAGCCTAAGTGTGTGGGGCGGGGTGATTACTTCAGCACCACCGCATCTTTACACCTAAGCTTTTCTAAAACGTTATGCATTGCATTATTACACTTTTTTAGAAATTTTAGTTTTTCTAGCAAATTGGGGCAAATGATTAAGCACTGAGGTTGCAAAGTAAAGGAAGACCATTAACTTCATAACCTTCACAAAAAACATGTTAATGCAAATTCTCTTTTCTGTCAACTGCTGTGCAGAACTTTGTAAGAGCTATATTTAAACAATCTTTCTTGTTTGTATGGAATAAAATAGGTAATCAACTTACCGAAACAGTTATTGCAGGTCATGTTTTCAAGCACTTCGGCTGCAGTTTCACGAAAGCAAACACTTGATCCAATAATGTTTTGATTCTTGAAGGAAACAATAGTCATAACAGAGTTCCACAAAAACTTGTGCAGCTATTTATAACAGCTGTTAACCGGGCCACTCTTGATAATCTCTATGTTACAGTTTGGGCGGACAGGGAACTAGTGATTTGTCTGTGTTGAAGGTACTTCACGAAGGTGGAGACAAACTCCACCTGAAAGGATGCGATACAATACAATGGGAGATGGACTTCCCTGCCCTACACTTAGGAAGGAGAGAAACGTAGAACTGAAAAACTTTTTGCTGCATTCCTGTAACAGCAGGTGGTGGTTAGGCTGATTTTACAAGGATAAAAGAAAACTACCGTTTGAGTTAAAATGTGTTGGAGCCTGGAGTTTTCCTTTAAGAATACTAGCTACAGGTACTTTCCAAAGACCTACTGGGGACATCATGGGGGGCTTACAGGCATCCCCATCCAGGGCACTCCAGTTCCTGGATGCCATGCTAATACATGCCAGTGAGCACATTTATTTCCCCAGCACCACTGAGGAAAGAACCAGCAATATGCATCTTTTCCACCATGTAGCAAACTACCCAGAGGTACTGGGTGCCATAGACTGCACCCATGTCCACATCAAAGCACCACCTAGTAAAGACAGTAGAGTCTATGTCAACTGCAAGGGCTGTCACTCCAACAACTGCCAAGTTGTATGCAATGCCCAGGGCATTATCATCAAAATGTGTGTGCTGGCAGCCCTGCCAGTTATCACGTCTCCCACTTCTGGCAAGCCTCACAGCTGTACAAGGCATTTGCCAGGGGGGACAGTCCTTATAGGCATCTCATGGAGGATGCTGGCTATGCACTGGAACCGTGGATGATGACACCAATCAGAAATGCACACACACACACACACACACACACACACACACACACACACACACAGAAGAATGCCATAATGAGGCACATGCACATACTAGGAGCATTGTAGAGTGTGTGTTTGGGATGCTGAAGTCACGGTTCTGCTGCCCTGACATATCAGGTGGAGCCCTGCACTACTCTCCAGCCACACATGCACACATGTTCATAATATGTGCCATGCTACACAATATGATCCTGTGTAAACGGCTGCAGGAGGAACCTCACAGGGCAGGGGGCACACAGCCCCCCACCAGTGTCAAAGTCACCACAGGCACAGTGGGACTTGGAGGAGGAACCACCTCATCCTGTCCCTGTAGGCAGATGTAGGCATGCCCACTATACCCTGGCAATGGCAAAGAGGCAATGCATACCACATACACTGACACCCTAGAGACCCAGGGACTGACATCTCTCTTCAACTTGCACACACAGTAAAAAGGATGCCACACACATCACACTACCTATACCTTACCATGTATAGGCTGTGTACTGTGTGCATCTGACAGAGTCAGCCCTGAAGCACTGTCCTCGCAACTGCTGCTGCCACAAGGTAAGTCACCCTTCTTAACAAAAAATGAATAGCGTACCACATATGTACCACAGTACAAGGACAAAATGATTGACTTCAACAATTGGCTAAGCTTCTGGTGTCATTCTAAGGGGATCCAGTATTTGTCTGCCTGGGACAACATGATCGACAGACCACGATGTTTTGCCAGAGATGGCCTGCACCTGTTGCACTTGCGATTCCGGATACTGGCAAAGGCTCTTGCCACCCCTATAGTGCCTTTTTTAGGCAAGGTTCAAATGACAAATTCACCACCGTAACAGGTACAAGCAAGCAAAATCTGAGGGTAATGCTACTCAGTGCTAGAAGTCTAAACCTCAAAATGCACTCATTCAAGGCACTCCTTAAAATGGAGAACATCGACATCTGTGCAGTGACAGAGACCTGGTTCAAAGCTGCAGACAGCACCCCCTGCATTACCAGGCTATAATTCGTACCACACCTTTTGGCCACGTAACCCGGAACGAAGCACTAAAGGTGGAGGCGTGTCCATATTTATTAAGGATATTCACATCTCCAGGCTAGTTGCACAGCATAATGCATCCGAGATTATCCAAGTGCAACTAACTCTGGGCATGACCGCAATCACCATTGTAGCTTGCTACAAACCCCTCCACCATGCCCCAGGATTCCCACTCCTCATTTCTTGATATACTGGAAAGTGTTAGGGTACAACTCAACACCCTAATAATGGGCGATTTCAATTACCCCACCATTAACTGGGAAAACTACTCATGTACCAACTCTTTTGCTCAACGTTTTCTGGAATTCATAAATTCCAATGCCTTGGATCAACTTATTCACACCCCTATCAGGGGCAGCAATATCCTAGACCTGGTCATTACCAATATGGGCAACTGGTGTTCCACACCAGAGGTCAATTCCTCATTGTTCAGATCAGTCCACAAGCTAATCACCCTAGACATCCACATCCCGCCCCCATCCCCAATTAGGGAAATGACCATAAAAAACTTCTCCAAAGCTAACTTCACACTTCTTAAGACAGAAATGTCAAACTTCATGACATCCATGCAGACGGACAATAGAGGTACGACTGCTGAATCCTACACAAATGCACTTTATAAGCACTTACATGAGTGCATGGATCATGCTATCCCTAATAGAACCAATATGCTATCCTCCAAAAAAAGGAAGCCAATCTGGTGGTCCTCTGCCATAAACAAACTCTACAACAGAAGAAAGAAACTGTTGATGTCAAGAATCTCAATGGCAACACTCAGATCTGCTCTGAGTTACAGCACAATGGCACTAAATATACAGATCCAGCTGATATTGCCAACATCCTGGCAGATAGGTTCAGTGCTAACTTTACCCCCCTCCCACCCCCTAGAGGGCCCATCTCTATACCGGAAGAATGCAAATTTCCTGTAATCACAGCTGTACAGGTAAAAAACACACTCTCCAAAGCCAAGAACACAGCATCCATGGGACCTGATAATATCCCAGGCTGCGTTCTACATGAACTACAGAGTGAACTGGCACCCTACCTAAGTACCATGTTCAATCATAGCCTCACCTCAGGCTTTGTGCCCACTGAATGGCACACCATGATGGTTATCCAACTCCACAAAGGGGGAGCCACAACAGACCCCGAGAACTACCGCCCCATTAGCCTGATGAGCCTGGTCTGCAAGGCCATGGAACGTATCATCATGGAACTCATAAACAAAGACATTGGCAATCTCCAAACTCTGGACCCTACCCAGTTCGGATTTGTAAAAGGCAGATCATGTCTCCTAAACCTGATTGACTTCTTTGAAGCAGTCACCAAAGCCATAGATGAGGGTAAGGTGGTTCATACAGCTTATCTAGATCTTGCCAAGGCTTTCAACGCCATCCCCCACTCTGGAATTATAGATAAGCTCACTAAACTAGGTGTAAATCCCTAAATCAAAGATGGGTTGCCAGCTGGCTCTCGGAAAGAACCCACACTGTGAAAGTAGCAGACTCCAAATCCGACTTCAGATCAGTGACAAGTGGAGTACCACAGGGTTCAGTCCTGAGTCATCTCCTGTTTGGTATCTACTTCTCTGAATTACAGGCTAATACAGAAGGTCCTTGGCTAACAAAGTTTGCAGATGACTGCAAACTATGAGACATAATCGAAACTCCTAACGATGTGGACATACTACAAAAGAGCCTCACTGAGACAGATGCCTGGTGTCAAAGCCATGGCCTGAAGCTCCATGCCAAAACGTGTATTGTCATCCTCTTTGGTAAAAACTCTGAACCCATGAACTACCACATAGCTGGTAGTCTACTTAATGCCGAAAATGTGATGAGACCTTGGGACACAGATGGACAGTAGTCTCTTCTTTGATAATCACATCGCCACAATTTTCAGGAAATCCTTCTTTGTGGCTCACCTCATCACAAAAGGTTTCTCATCCAGAAAAAAGAGGTAATTGTTCCCCTCTACTCATCAATCATTACACCCATTATAGAGTACAATGCCCCTTTTGGTATGTGCCTCACAAGACATCTACAACAACTGGAAAGGCCGCAGAAATACCTCACAAAGAGGATTACTGGCCTCAAAGAGATGCCCTACGCAGACCGTCTCAAAAAACTCCAGCTTTACTCCATCGCATATTGCCTACTCAGAGGGGATCTCTGCCTAACATACAAAGCTATGTCAAATCCAGAGCTTTTGGACATGCTCCACTTAAAGAAATCCGAATCCCTTTGAGCTACACACTCTACAGACCTAAACCTTGTCACCCCAATAAACAGAACATGCTGGAGGGATAGATTCTTGTCCCAGAGACTTCCCATACTCTGGAACAGACTACCTATCTATGTCAAAC
>NC_056744.1:1660393473-1660453207 GCF_019279795.1 Protopterus annectens | reverse complement strand
CTGAAGAGGTCAAGGCAAAGATAAAGTATTTGCTACTTGGTGTTTTAAGAAGCATTGTTTAATGTTGTGGGAACACAACCATAACTAGTCAGTATGATCACTGTTATGTGCTTGAATGCACTCCTGTCTACATAGCTGAGATACTTTGGAGAAAAAAACTCCTGAGTCAGTTTATGAGATCTGAGTATAAGAGCCAGTACCAGCCATCTTGGTAGAGGTGATAACCACTGGTGATGGATGTGACCCAACTTTTTGAAACAAAAGCCGTAGTGTTAACTGCCAGCTTATATAATAATTTACAAGTAGAATTCCTTGGCTGAGAGTTCCCTATTCTTCATGAAGCTATTCTAATGTGTGAAGCAAAGCGAGTTTAAAAATGGTATGCTACCTATGACAGTAGTAGGGAACTGGAGTGGGCTGGGCAGACAACATAGTAAGGGTGAAGGCATTTCCATTCCAGGAGTACTACCAGCATGCTCCAGGAGCACATCAAGTAAATTACTGGATGGGACGTATGTGTTAACCTTTACTTAGGAATGTAACAGAAGTGTGTTGGTTGCGTGTAACAATATTTAAAAGTGAAGCTGGTATTTCACTGGCAAGTTTATAATCTTGATGTTAAGCTTGCCCAGACATTTTTGTGTATTTATTGAATCGTCAGGCTTGGGCACACCCTCTGTTGGACACAAAGATGTGTAGGCATTACATAGCTATACCTTTCATAGTGAGGTGAATTTGCTTTTCTCAGTTAATTACCCTCACAAGTAGCAGCCTTCATGGATATGTCTATTTCCTACTGCTGTTTTTTGACAAAACTGCAGCAATTGAGGCTGTATGCTTGTGGGGTGCAGCTCCTTTAGAATCTTGCACATACAATACATAGTTTACTATATATCTATGTAAAGAACATGGCATTAGTGTGGTTTAAACTAATCCCTTCATTTTTTTTCTTGCATTTAGGGTTGCCAGCGTTCTTTGTGGCTAAAACCAGACTAAGGTCACGCCCATCGTATCACCCATAACTCCACCCATTCCCAAGCCCTCTCCCATCATGCCCCATCCATTTTGTGACACCACTATGACATCAGCTGATGGGAACACCCTCTTTTTCTGTTCCAAATGCCTGCTTTCAGCCGATTTCTCCCCAGTTGCCATAAACACTGTTCAAAACTCTGTGTGCATACTGTCTTCTGCTTTACTTCTACAGTGATTACAAATATTTGGATTTAATTTAAAACATTTACTTCAAATTTTATAGCACAAACCACTGATACACATTTGCTAAACAAAGCAATACAGTCGCACAATGAAAACAGACTTAGCATTAAAACTACTCTGCCTTAGGCTTGCCACCCCTCCATTTTTTTTCCGGACTATCAGGAAATCAAACTGATTCTCCGGTAGTCCGGAAAACACTGTACAAACTCTGGTATTCTGTTTCAAAAAGGAAACAGACTATCGGAGTTTGTAAATCGGCTGATTTATTATGCTTTTTTTACAGAAAAGCATAGTAAATCAGCCAAACGCAGGCGGCGGGGACGAAAAAAGAGGGCGTTCCCGTTGAGTGATGCTGTCGTGACATCACAAAATAGGCGGTATGTTGGCGGGAGAGGGGGTGGGGTGGGCAGGGTTACTGGAGACGTGAGGGGCGTGGCTTTGCTCCGGTTTTAGCCGTGAACGAAGGTGGCAACCCTACTCTGCCTTTAAATTTCACATTCACCGAAACAGCATTGCAAATTGTTTTTCCAAGTTTAGGATGATAACATTTTAAAATGTTCTAAGAAATAACACAGTATTAACCACAATCATATCTTACATCAATAACACAGACCTGAAAATGTATAGCATGGTCTGAAAATACATGTTTAGAATAAGGTTGCCACCACTCCATTTTTTTTACGGACTATCCGGAAATCAAATTGATTCTCTGGTAGTCTGGAAAACACTGTGCAAACTCCGGCATTCTGTTTCAAAAAGGAAACAGACTATCGGAGTTTGTAAATCGGCTGATATACTATGCTTTTTTACAGAAAAGCATAGTAAATCAGCTGAAAGCAGACAGCGGGAATGGAAAAAAGAGGTAGTTCCGTGCCGGGTGATGTCATCGTGACATCCCAAAATGGGTGGGATGTGGGCAGGAGAGGGGGTGGGATTGGCGGGGTTACTGTTGACACGAGGGGTGTGGCTTTACTCCGGTTTTAGCCACGACTAACGGTGGCAACCCTAGTTTAGTATAAAACAATACATAATGACACAATTGGTCTTGCAGCGTTTGAAAAATGAACCTATGTCTTTTATAGAAAGCTACAGAGCATATGCTTAATGTGGACAACTAGTGGATGGTCAGAAAACTAGCAGGGTCATCAGTTTACACACCTTTGCTATACCAATCTCAGCTCTGTATGTCACAAATAACAATTAACCACAGATGACCCTCGATTATAGAGCATTATATCAAAAGACACGTTAGTAATATTAACAGGTGAGATACTATGGCAACAGGTACGTTTGCCCTATTTTACCATTATACAATATTTTAACCACATTCAACAGCTTTATGCATCATACTTTTATAAAGGAATTGCAATAATTGCATAAAAAGACTTCAACAACAGGTACCATTTCATATTTTATTTTACTAGTACTTAGTGACACAAAATTAAACAATTTCTTGGGATTTATAGTATCATTAATAAAAGTCTGCTGGGAGAACCGTTTGGCCTTTTGTTATCTGAAGCAGGCAGATAGACTGCAGCTCTGTCTTTTATAGCATTATTATTATTTTCTTTTGGAAATGTACGCTTAGGACAGCAACATACGCTCAGTATCGTCTAGAGAAGGCCTCACTAAAGGTCATATGAAAGATTAAGCATCTTGTGACTTATATGTTAAGGAAGAATTTAGCTCTGAAGGTTTGTGTAAACCATAAATGCAATGCAATACAATGAGACTGTACAAGATAGCATACAATGTTTCCTAGCCTCTGCTCTGCATGATCAAATTATAAAAAAAAAAACTTCCCCTTAAGGTAATTAAGTTACGTTTCAGTTGCTCTCCTTTTCATAGCATTAGCAGCGGCAGCTTCACACATTCACACACACACACACACACACACACACACACACACACACACACACACACACACACACACACCTAATTCTCTGATTTGTCCAAACATTCATTGTTGTGGTCAGTAGCGAAGTCCAAACTTCTTCTGGAGACTGGAATTCAAATTCCACAGCGCAGAAGATGAAGATGTCATGCAAATAATTTCAGCTTCTTCTGCGTCTGTGCGACCAGATGCAAAGGGCGTTATTAAAGTAGAAGACCCCTAAAAAAAGTATTTTTTTAAATTAAATGAAAAGATTTTATTTTTTCCGGACAAGAAAAGGCAGTCGCCATTTTCTGGAGAGTGTCCCTTATTTCCAGACAGTCCAGAGTCAGGTAATGGCTCTAATTATAGCCAAAAAGCACACTGGGACTGCAGGCAATAATTGGGGTTGAGAGACAGAGAGAGAGAGTAAAGATGGTGCAGGAGAAATGCTTGAGATCGTGGCAGTGGCAGAAAACCCGGACTTCATGTGCCCGGTTTTGAATGAAATTTGTAACCAGACAATTTGTCAGAAAACCGGACAGTCTGGTCAAAAATGGACAGCTGGCAACCCTACTTGCATTTGAACCATCTTTATTTTAGCAGCTGCTGTTTCCACACTAGTCTGATTCAGTCTTTTTTCAGGCATTGTTATAAATTTGGGCTTAGAAGACCTTAACCAGATGACATTAGTGTAGCCAACTAGGTGAGAGTGTGTGTATGGAGGGGGTTAATGCTCTCCGTTTTGAAGTAGTTAGCCCAGTGGGCCATGGCTATCAGTCTTCTCTTCTGGTTCCTAGCTCCAGAAGCTGACCCCTGCCCCTTATGTGCAGGTTCCTTAAATGGAGGGGCATGCATGTGCATACAGTCCAATGTCAGAATGTAAGCTGCATTTCCCTTGCTTCATAATTAATGTAACCAAGAGATCGCTTCTCTCCCAGTCAGGAAGCTGCTATTTATTTGGTTGCATGTATTGTTTTTCCCTTTTTTATGCCAGAGATCAGTTTCATTTTATGAATGTTCTAGGAGGTTACTCTGCATGGCATAAAGTTACACAGCCAGGTTATCTCGTTTGATATTTGTGCTTTTGTGTTGTGACCTGTTAGTATCTTTCCTACTGAGCTGCATTATCTTAAACATATCAATATTCGCTGAGTTTTATGAATACTTGTTGGGTTGTTTGTCTCTAGGTAAGACGACACAGCCTGAAATGTGAGTGTGTGTGTTTGAGGAGAAGAGACAGCCCAAAATATGTGTGCATGTTGGTGGGGTGGCGTTACCTATGCCTGAATACTTTTTGCTTTCTATTGCACTGCAGTTGCCTGCCTGAATAAAGCATTACACACTTCCACTTTGTAAGCAGTGGGAATGACTGGGTGTGGTTTTGTGTCAACTGACTTCCTATTTCTGTGGCAAGGCACAAAGGTGAAATAAGTCATTGTGTCCTTTGTGCATTTGAGCAGCACACAAGCACCCCATATGACTTCAGTGCTGCTTATAAAATTGACTCCATGCCATCATTGTATAAAATATAGCAGTATTAGTTGGTTACCAGTTGAAACCAGTGGGCATAAGTATCTCATTGTGAGAGTAACATATGAGCATCATCTTGCTGTGTTTCAGATAGAAGCTCTCTGATCTTTCACTGAAAGCAGATTTTTCATTTTCTTGCATTTATTAACTTTTCCTGTTTTCTGTACCCTAAAGGACTGGAATGTTCCCTATGGAACATGTGCCATGAAATACCTAAGTTTGAAAATTCTACTACTTGCAGGAGAGAACTTTGGTAATTTTTAGATGTTTGGTATCCAAGCGGGCCAGAGCCTCATGCTGTAGTAAGTAGAAGCCCAGCTGCATAAAGGAAGCTGAACGGCACTCACCTCTGCTCTTTTGCAATGGTCAGGATTGGCAGTTATAGCACTAACAAATGAAATGAGTGCTTTTGGGGATGGGTAAAGTAGCCTTAAAAGCCCAAAATGAGGCATGAGAGCATAATGTGAATCTGTCTGTATGAACTGTGAGTGCCTCCCCAGTGATAAATCAGGAAGACTGAATGTTTTGCAAATCACCTGTAAACATGTTGCACCTGTATAACATTTCTGTAAATTGGCACTGAATTACATCTGTACAATTTAACCATCAGGCCTGTAATGCACAGAGTCTGGGGAATGGAGGGAAGAGAGCCTATCCTGTGCCAGTTCTTTTATTATAGCATCTGTCATGGAGACTGCACTGTGTGCATAGTAAGAAGCTACAGTGATATATACATGGTTGAGAGAGAGAGTAGCAAGCCATGTACACTCTGCTCCCAGTACTGGTGAATGCTCTAGAGCATGCCATGCAGAGCATCCTGTGTAAATCCTGCAAAGCTCACTTGCTCTTGTTCTCTGAACTAACGTTGCATATGTAGTTGGGTAAACAGTCTGTGTTGTGCAGGAGAGCCTTACTAATTTACCAACCATTTGTTGACTGGGTTAATCCCAATAAGTTAGCAACCTCACAGCACTGGAGAACATCTCTAGTCTTTGCCTGACAGTGGGTGACAACAGGAAGAAGTAAGATGGAGGAAGAGGGGCATGAGGAATGCTGCAAGTTCCAGCAGAGTAAAGAACAATCTGTGGGAAAATGTTTTGTTAGACTGCTTTTATGTTGACTGAGCGATTATGAACCAGAGGACAGTGCAGACATGTCATGGTTACAGGTTGTTGAACTGGTACAGGAAAGTGAAGAATGGGGAATCAGAAGTTTGGAATATGTTGTGCAGTGGGAGGGTGAACTGCAAAGACCAGTGCACACTCACCAGGAAGTGAGAGAAGTGCCTATAAAGAAAACATCTTCAGTAAAGACGGACACTTTAGAGAGGGGTAATGAGCAGAAAAAACTGGAACAGAGCATTCAGCAGAAAAATAAACTTACAGTAAGTCTTTATTCAAAAAAGACTTTGCCATTGAGAACTATGTTATTTGTGTCAATGTAATTGAGCCATTGGGATGTACTATATCACAAATTTGCTCCTTAATTCATTTCAAAGGGATCAATTTTCTAATATGACCTGAAATACTTTACTTAATGGACAAATTTGTGTGTAAGATTGACTTTTTAAGTATTTATTTATTTGATTTTGTTCACCAAGATAGTCCGACTGGGTAATAACCATTTCAGTGGAGGCCTGTGGAGAAAAGCTCCATTCGCTTACATTCCATTATACTAAATCCCAGTTAAACACAGTGGTCACATTTTTATTTACATTTATACACACAGAATGTATAAATTTTAACCATTGTAAGCTTTTACAGAGGTAAAAGTTACTAAACAAAGCCCACACACAACTTGGTGGATTGTACAGACAGCAGTTAGGTATCCAAATTTTTTTGCCATTTCAGTGAGAGGTTGAGAGTATTCTGTTTTAAGGAGAGTATTTGGAACCATACAGTGAGCACAAAGTTTTCACCTGGTGATGAGCATGTGCAGGACCAGGACTGGATAAGATGTTGTTTAAGCAGTGGTTTAAAATGACTGAGTTTGTCTCAGAGTTTTGTTTGTGTGGGGATACTATTCCAGAGATTAGCAGTGTATTGGATGTAAAGCAGTCTCCTACAACATTATTTGACTTATTTGTGGGTAGTAAGAATTTGTTACTAGAACTGAGGTTCCTTGCTGGGCAGTAAGGCAGTAATACGTTTTGTCATGCAGGGCATTTTTCTACGGTAATGAATGGGTTTCTGTGCTGTAGTTAGTTGTGAATGTCTTAGGTAGTTGTGTAGTTCAAGCCAGCTTGATTGTTTTAAGCTAGGAAAATGGTGGGCCCTATGAGGGAGATTGGTGGCAAATATAGCTATTTTAGTGTAGCAGGAGGCAAGTTCTGCAAGTTTCTTTCTTTGAATATTGTTTGTTTGTTAGGCTCGGAGCGGCATATAAGACAGTTGGCAATAAGAAGGTGGTGGCTTGAGTAGGAGTAGTCCTTAGAATGATTGGGCAGCCACACCAGCATTTTTAATGGTTTACTTTGGATATGATCTACAGGGAGAGGATATTAAGGATATGATCTACAGCAAGAATGTATTAATGATTGTTTTCTCTCTGTCAGACGGTGCGCTCTGTGGACGTTATATGAAGAAAGGAAAATTTGAACCGAGGGATGGGGAAATATGGGTAACACTGCATGTAAATGAAAATATTGTGAAGCATGTTCCAGGAGTAATTATGCTTAATGGAAACATAGGGAATTGTTAAATATTTGGAGCAGTCTTAATGTATTGTATATTATCTTTTTGCTGCAGAAGATCATTTAGATAAATGAGCAAATGAAAAAGAAATGTAATATGTGGGCATTTAAGCCTTGCAGCTGAGAACTGTAGGCCGTACGGTAGATCCTAATAAATATTGGTGGTCTGACTGAGTTTAATTAAAACGGAGATGTTAAAGGTGCAAATGAAAATGCAGAGTAAAGTGCAAGGTGAGTTCATTGGGAAAAAAATATTACCTGGTTATGATTAAGAGGGGAAGGAAGCTGTTTCTGTAGATGGACAAAATGATAAACAAATGTCTTGTAGGGAGAGCATGCTTGAGATCTAAGGAGACTGAAAAGATTCATACAGCTGAAGAGTCTAAAAAGAAGCATACAGAATAATGAGACTGCCGATAATCAAATCAACAGGGTAAAACAATGTCTTACTGGTAACCTTTAAGTTTTTCTGTCCTCTTTCTTGGTGTAAACAATGAAATGAAATTAGAATTGCTGTGGTTAAAATAGAACCACTTTCTACTTTCATTTCTTATATTTACATTAAGAAAAGTGGAAAAGGTGACTAAATACACATTTAACATAAAGAAGAAAGAACAATTAAAGCAAGTCTGGAGAGAGAAGATCATAAACTTTTATCTGTAATGGATTATGTTGTGGAATCACAAAATTGTGTAAGGTGAATTATATTGCAATATTTGAAGTTACTATTTCTTGTCCAGAAAGGTTAAAGTGTTGTATTAAAGGAATCTTAATTAATGCATGTTCATTCCATATTGAAACACAAGGTTTTCAAGAATTAAAAAAAAAATTGAATATTAAATACAGATAGTGATTTTGGGAGACTGTGACATGAGGGAAAGATAAAGGAAGAAAATCAGAAATTCACCCCTGGTTTGGCCACTATGTCTCTAATGGACACAAGTAGCCTGTAAGTGGTTAATCTCCCAAACCCCTGCTTACACTTATCAAGGGTATCAGAACTTGTCAGAGATTTGGGATGCATGGCTAGCTTAAAAAGGCCCTTGTGGTCATTAGCCTAGTAAACACAGATGAAACTATAAAACATGACACATACTTCAGGTCATTCCAGTGAAAATCTGTACAGCTGAGAGGTCTGCCGGGCGTGCTTTGCTGTGTGGTACTATGTGTATGAGTGGGTTTGTGTTGATTGCATATGTGTTAGTGAATGCATGCGTGAAAGCAGAATGCTTTCTGGCCATCCTCAGTGTGTTCCAAACCTGCTAAGACAGGATAAGGGGATGCCTTTTTACTGGTCTGTAGTGCCTTTTTAACCTATTTTACCTGTTGCAACAATTTCTTATTAGCATCCTGCAACCCTCTTAATGTTGACTCTTTTTTTCCTTTTAAGTGTTTTACTGTACCAAGAAAAACATGCTGTCATTTGTTCCCCATTTACTTTGCTTTTCTTTTCTTCCAAAATACATTTCAATGTCAGCAGTTTAGTCTTATCATAAGTTCCACTTAATGGAAATGCCCCACCAGAACAATTCTTAGTAAGCTGAAACCAGTCATGCAAATATTGACAACTTTCCTTCCCATAATTAAAATACATAACATATGCGGGTTCATAGGTGTGTATTAGGCTAATGGCCCTGGAGCGTTTACAAGCCTAGCCCATAGAAGTGCCCTGACATCACGCCGCCTGACATTAGTTCCCAGTGCCTCTATCAAGTAGAGCCACTGGAGTGATCCCCGGGGTGAACTTATTACCCATCCACTCATCAAGATTTCTTTTGAGGAGGGACAGCAAGGTGCTCTGCTTGACATGTATGGGAAGTCTATTCCAGAGCATGGGCAGTCTCTGGGTGAGGAACCTGTCCCTCCAGTATGTTCGGTTGATTGTGGTAATGAGGTTGGGGTTTCTGAAGCGTGTGGTGTGGAGGGATTGGGATTTCTTTAGATGTTCCGTTTCTAACAGAGCTGGGCAGACATGGCTTTGTAAGTCAAGCAGAGATCACTTCTAAGTAGGTGATATGAGACAGAATAGCTGGAGTCTTTAGAGTCTGTCCATATAGGACATGGTTAATGCCTAGGATCCTCTTTGTGAGGTACTTCTGTGGCCTCTCCAGCTGTTGCACGTGTCTAGTGATGTACATGCCAAATGAGGCATTATACACAATGACTGGTCTAATGAGGGAAGTGTAAAGAGAGAGACGATGACCTCTTTCCTCCTGGATGCAAAACCCTTGGTAATGAGATGTGCCACATAGAAGGGCTTCCTAATCACAGTGGCAATGTGGTGGTCGAAGGAGAGGTTGCTGTCAACCTGCATTCCCAGATCTCTTTATTTATTTAATTATTGACATTTGTTAACCGGGTTGGTCCAGCTGGGCTTGCGGCCCATTTTCAGTGGAGATCCGAGGAGAAAAGCTCCATGAGAGTACAAGTACAACACAAAATATAGTATATAACAAATATTTCAGAAATATTCTAGACATTTAAAACATTACAAGCCTTGAAAAACACAATACAGAAATAAACAAACACTTTTAAAAATGCACCAATCTTATTTGTACAGAATAGTAAAAACATATGTGCTTATATACATATTTACAAGGATGAGTGTGTTCTATGAAATAGGAGTTTTAGAGTCAAAGTGGCCAACCTAGACAGCAAGATTAATTGCATGGGGAGCTGCTAAAGGTACAAGAAATGAGAGAGGAGAGTTTAGGTAGGAGCCTGGCAGGGACAGGTTTTGGATTTAAGCAGATGAAGTTTGAGTTCTTCCTTAAAGTGGGATGGATGAATAATGGAACATATATCTCTTGGAAGTTTGTTCCAAGCTTGGGCGATGGAGTATTTATAGCGGAGTTTGCCTACAGCTTTTTTGTGTTGGTAGATGTGTAGTAGGTCCTGGTTTGAGGAACACAGAGAATGTGATGGAGAATAACTAGAGATAAAGGTAAAGAGAGCAGGGCAAGATGAAGGTTTGAAATGAATAGAATGTAACATTTGGAGTTGTGATAGCAAGAGCAGGTGGGGGAAAGTAAGCCAATTTAGGGAGTTTAGGGCAAGACAGTGGTGAGTATTGCAAGGAGAGTTTGTGATAAATCTAGCTAGTTTGTGGTACATTTGCTGGAGTTTGTGTAAGGTAGTAGTTTGGATATTGGTTAATATTGGGGCAGCATAGAGAAGAGAGGGGAGGAGTAGAGCTTGGGCAAGGGAGAGTCTAGCATTAGTAGTCAGAAATGTTTTATTATTGGTATAATAGACCTAGTTTTTATAACACATTCAGTGTTCAGTGGGCTCCCATCAATGTGGTAATTAGTGGGAACTGAGTTTTTACTAAAGGGGATGACAACGCATTTTTTGGTGTTAAGCTTAAGGCCATGGTTTCGACACCAGTCATTGGTCTAAGTGAGGCCTTTCTGTATGATGTCTGCATCACTTGGGGAGTTAATAATGGCTCCTAGCTTGCAGTCACCTGCGAAGTTGGTCAGCCAGAGTCCCTTTGTGTTGGCCTGGACTTCTGAGAAGTAGATGCCAAACAAGAGAGGACCCAAGACTGATCCCTGTGGGACTCCACTTGTGACTGGCCGGCAGTCTGGCTTGGAGTTTGCTACTTTCACACTGTGTGTTCTATCTGTAAGCCAATTTGCAACCCACCTAGTGATATAGGGGTTGATGCCTAGTTTGGTGAGTTTATCAATAATTTCCAAGTGAGGAATGGTATCAAAGGCCTTGGCCAGATGGAGGTAGGCTGTATGCACTGCCTTAACATCATCCACAGCCCCGGTGACTGACTCAAAGAAGTCAACTAGGTTAAGCAAGCATGATCTACCTTTCACAAAACCAGATTTGAGTAGGATCCAGAGTTTGGAGATTTCCTATATCTTTGTTAATCAGTTCCATGATGATGTGCTCCATAGCTTTACATATCAGACTCGTCAGGCTAATGGGGTGATAATTCCCAGGGTCTGTAGTCGCTCCTCCTTTATGGAGAGGGATGACTGTAGCAGTGCACCATTTGGTAGGGAGAAAGCCTGAGAGGGGCTGTGACTGACCAGGGCACACAGATGTGGTGCCAGTTCACTTTGTAGTTCATGTAGAACACAGCCAGGGATATTATCAGGTTCCATGGAAGCTGTATTCTTGGCCTTGGACAATGCAGCTTCAACCTGTACTGCAGTAATGATGGGTGCCTGGCATTCCTCCGGTATTGTGATTGGTCCTTTAGGGGGGGGAGAGGTAAAGTTGGCACTGAATCTGTCAGCCAGTATGTTGACAATATCTGATGGCTCAGTATAGAAGGTACCATTGTGCAGAAACTCAGAGCAAATCTGGGTATTGCTGTGGAGGCTCTTGATATAACTATAGATGGCTTTATAATTGTTTTTAGTGTCTGCCAAAATTCTGCCTTCATAGCTGGATTTAGAGGTTTTGATGAGGGATCTCAACTTTGTTGAAGCTAATAAGGGAGTTTTTCCAGTCTTGGGACTTCACCTTTTTCTGCAACAGTTTCTTCCTTCTTTTGTAGAGTTTATTAATGGCAGGGGGCCACCACATTGGCTTCCTTTTTTTGGAGGACAGCATCGTGGTTCTGTTGGGTATGGCTAGTTCCATGCATTTATGTACATGTTCATACAGTGCATTGGTGTATGACTTGGCAGTCATGTAGCTATTTTCCATTGGCATGGGTGTCATGAAGTTAGCCACCTCTGTTTTTAGGAGTCCAAAGTCAACCTTTTTCAAGGTTGTTACCTTTGCGGGGGATGTGGGTGAGATGTGGATTTCCATGGTGATTAGTTTATATTCGGATCTGACCAGGGAGGGATTGACTATTGGTGTAGAGTAATGATCGCCCATGTTAGTAATAACCAGGTCAAGGATGTTGCTTCCTCTAGTGGGGGTCGGAATGAGCTGGTCCAGGGCATTGGAATTGATGAATTCCAGGAGTTGTTGGGCCAGTGTATTGGTGCTTGTGTAGTTTTCCCAGTTGATGGAGAGGTAGTTGAAGTCTTCTAGTATAAAAGTGTTGGGTTGGACCTTGAAAGATTCCAGGGTGCTTAGAAATGTGGAATGAGAGTCTAGGGACATGGTTGGGGACCTATAGCAGGTTATGACCCGGATCGCCATCTTACCCAATGTTAGTTGTACCTGAAGTATCTCAGCTGCGTTATGCTGGGCTACTAGTCTGGAGGTGTGCATATCCTTTATGAATATGGAGACACCACTGCCTTTGGAGCTTCATTCCATGTTTTGGGGCTGAAAGATGTGGAATGAGTTATAGCCTGGTAGCACAGGGGTGCTTTCTGCTGCTTTAAATCAGTTCTTTGTTACAGCACAAATGTCGATGTTATGCATTTTGAGGAGTGTTTCAAGTGAGTGCATCTTGAGATGTAGACTTCTAGCATTGAGCAGCATGACCCTCAGATTGCATTTATTTATAGCTGTTACAGTGGTAATCTGGTCTTTGGAACACTGCCTAAAAAAGGCACTATAGGTGTGGCAAAAGCCTTAGCTAGTACCCGGAAACCCATGGGAGACAGATGCAGGCCATCTCTGGCAAAGCATCATGGGCTGTCAATCATGTCATCCCAATCAGACAGATATTGGATCCCCTTAGAATGACAACAGAAACTTAGCCAATTATTGAAGTCAATCATTTTTGGTTTGTATTGCGGTATAATTCTGGGTGATGTTAGGATACAGCTCAGGGCTAGTGTCATACCAGCCTGGGCCACTTAATCCGAGAGCTCCACCATGTCTCTTTTCATGTATTCCATGGAGGTGCATTTCAGGTCATTCACACCCACATGGACAATGACCGAGTCATACTTGTACTTGTTGTGGAGTGACATGAGTGCATGTGTTATGTGTCGGATTCTGACACCTGATAGACAGCTGACTGTTACCTTCTCCTTATTCAACCTAGTGAGTGGGACATCTGTGTGCCTCACTATTGAGTCACCCTATGATTAGTGTTATATTGCAAAGGTGTTTAGCATTAAGGGCTTAGGTTGAGGGGCACACCATGGAGGTGAGCTATGTGTCCTGTGGTTTGTGCTGTGTTGTGGTGGTCGACTGCATTTCTGTCTTGGAGGTCTCTGCTATTTGGGTAAATTTCTATTGAGAGCCTCCGCGAAAATGAGTGTGTGTTTTGTGTTTTTTTGTGAGAACTGTGATAGTGGGTGTTCTGGAGAGCTATGTGTTCCATGTGGTGTGGTGCAGGTGTTGACCTTCTCCTCTTGACCAGCTAGATCAGTCGTGGCTGGAGAGTGCATAGCTTCCAATTTGGTGACATAAGTGCATCTCTCACAAGTCTGAGTGTTGGGAGGTAAGAGCAGGGAGTTGTCTGTGTACATGGTGCAGTTGCTACACTGCCTCAGAATGCCCAAGTGCACCAGGTTAATAGGAGAAAGTACAGGGAACTGCCCTTTATTCATGCCAGGAGGGGTGGGCATAACTACTAAGTACTGGAGCTATTTCTGTGAAGAACGACTAGAGCTGATGGCACTTAGGTGTGCTATAATAATTGCTACAAAAACCTATTGACGTGCAAAGTTATTAGGCTATCTGAAGTGCAAGAGAGAAATAACTAGCAAGATACAAAGGAAAACTGAAGAATAGACTTTCTGGCACCAGTAATAGTTTACCTCAGCTCGGCACCGCTTTTAAACCAGAAAGTTGAAAGGGATTGAAGTACAATTTCTGGCCCAGAAACAACTCTGCTTGTGGTAGATAGACTACCTACTGCTTACCACTCCCACTGATAAGCTAGAAGGATTCCCTCCAACACAGAAAGGCTTGGGGGCTTAGAAGCTTACAAACAGTCCTGGATACAGCAAATCTGTATCTGGACAAGACTAGTTACAGGAAAGGTGGGAAACAAGCGCAAACGTGCGCTTTTAAACCAGAAAGTTGAAAGGTATGGAAAAATTGCCCAAACAGCCAATAAACTACAACTTCTAGGCCAAAAATTACTCCTCTTGTGGTAGATAGGCTATCTAGTGCTTACCACTCTCACTGATAAGCTAGAAGGTTTCCCTCCAACACAGAAAGGCTTGGAGGGTTCAGAAGGTTACAAACAGTCCTGGACACAGCAAATCTGTGTCTGGACTTGACTAGTTACAGGAAAGGTGGGAAACAAGCTCTAAAAGAGAAAAAAACAAGCCAAGCCCTTTTTTTCACAAAACATTTTCCCTGCCAAACCTAGTATGTTTGCACTTCCTGAATAGCTGCACATCTGACTCTCTCACTGTTCCATACAATGCAGTATGGAATTCACAGAAAATCTATGATGGGCCCTATTCCAGAACTACCCTGCAGTAATCCCAAAGTTCAGATCCAAAGCACGTCACCAAAATGTTAGTCATAAATAAATAAATAAATAAATAAATAACATTAAGAATTTACCTTATAAGCCTTCAGGCTGCAACAACATTTCAGGATGTGCAAACAGAAATTTCTATTTTACAGCGCTGGGAGACAATCTTCATAGCAGTTCGTAAATGCGTCTCTCTGAATGGAGAAAAAGTACCTACCATAAATGTAGATGTTCGAGTGTATTCACTGTTGCAGTCATTACTCTTGGGTTATCCTGCTAGCAGGCTACCAGCAGTCGGCCTGAATTCCAAAGTCTTGGTCCGGCGTCGGTTGCTGTCGCATGTTCAGTACGTCAGTGTGCCAGGGGCATAAAAGATGCAGCCGACGCCATTTTCTTCAGTTTTTCTTGCCCCAGATGTCAGGTGCCCCCCAAAAGGGTAGGCTAAATAGATTATGCCAATAAACATGCATGCACTAAAGTAAACATTTCCTTCATCTACAAGCAAATACACCACATAGGTTATATAGAATAGAGAAGTACAGATAAGACCCAGCAAATGAGAGGGGGATGGTGGGAGGGTAACCTGGACTGCAACAGTGAATACACTCGAACATCTACATTTATGGTAGGTACACAACTGTACTATGTTCATCGTGTTTCACTGTTGCAGTCATTATTCTTGGGTTGAATCCCAAAGCTGAGGATGGCTGGCTGGGCTAAATAGGATTAGGAGAGGTTATGAGGCCCTGCAGAACTGCAGTGGCAAAGCCTGCTCTGGATTTAGAGTAAAGAGGTAAGTGGTAGTGCTTTATAAAAGTGTGCACTGAACTCCAAGTTGCAACCTCTAAGATGTCTTTGGTTGGTACTCCTCTGAGAAAGGCTGCTGAAGTGGCTGCTGCTCTGGTAGAATGTGGCCTAATGCCCTTAGGCACTGATTTGCCATGCTGTGAGTAGCAGAAATGAATGCAATGGCCTATCCATTTTGAAATAGTCTCTTCTGAGATAGCCTTTCCTTGTGATCCTGCAGCATATGCCACTAAAAGTTGCTCAGTCTTTCTGAAAGCTTTAGTTCTGTCCAAGTAGAAGCATAGCTGTCTGTGTATGTCCAAAGAATGCAGAAGTCTCTCCCCCTTGTTCTGTGGATTTGGGTAAAAGGTAGGCAAGTGAATGGTTTGATTAAGGGCTACACTGGACACCACCTTAGGCATAAAAGTAGGTTTCATCCTCAGAGAAACCCTGTCTTGATGGAAAATGATAAAAGGTTCCACAGCCATGAGTGCCTGTAACTCTGAGACCTGTCTTGCAGTGGTTATTGCTAGGAGCAGAGCTGTTTTCCAGGATAAGAATTTTATATCAGCTGTTGAGGCTGGCTCAAAAGGAGGCAGTGTGAGTTTTTCCAAGACATAATTGAGGTCCCATGCAGGTATTGGTGCTCTCCTTGAAGGTCTTATGTTTTTGGCCCCTCTGATGTACTGCCTTATTAAAGGGTGAGAAAAGATAGGTGGTTCCATATTGTAATGGGCTGAAAAGGCAGAGGCATGAATCTTAATTGGTTAAAAGGATAGGCCTTTGTCCAGCATCTCAGTTAAGTATTGTAAAATCTGAGGAATATTTGGTACAAACGTGTCAATTCCTTGTTCCTGGTTCCAAGCACAGAATCTATTCCATTTTTCTGCATAAGATTTTCTGGTACTGGGCCTCCTGGCCTGCAAGATAACATCCATTACAACTTTGGAGAGAGGAGTGTTCTGAAAGGCTACATTATCCACCATGCTGACAGATTTAAGGTCCTGAGTTGGCTGTGCAGGATCTGATTGTTTTGTTGGGTCAGTAAGTGAGAAGTTTGAGGCAATGTCCAGGCTGGACCTTGAGACAAGTTCTTTAGGATTGGGTACCAGTGCTGACGTGGCCCGTCTGGGGCAATCAGTATCATTTTTGGCTTCTCTTGTCGGACATTTAGGAGTACCTTGGGGAGGAGAGGCAGTGGAGGAAAGGCATATACTGTTAGGTTTTTCCAGCTGAAGGATAGGGCATCTACTTTCTATGCTTGGCTGTGATAAATCCTCGTGCAAAATCTCTGTAGTTGGCAGTTGTGAGGGGAGGCAAATAGATCTATGTCTGGGCATCCACATTTCCTTGTTATCATGCTGAAGACTTGTGGATCCAGTTTCCACTTTTGGGGATCCATGAGGTTTCTGCTTAGTTCGTCTGCCAGAGTATTTATTTTTCCTGGCAGGAATTGAGCTTGCAGGTGAACTTGATAAGTCAATGCTGTGTCCCACAAAGTCATGGCTTGTCTGCAGAGGGGGTAGGAATTTGTGCCTCCCGGCTTGTTTATGTACCACATGACTATAGTATTGTCCGTCTTTATCAGTAGTTGTCCTGGATGAAGTAGATCCTTGAAAGCTGTCAGGGCATTAACAGCTAGCATCTCTTTTTGATTGATATGAAGATGCATCTGGCTTGCGGGCCATGTGCTCTGAATACATTTTCCTGCCATGTGGGCCCCCCCAGGCATAATCTGATGCATCCGTTGTTAGTGTCTGCCTGGCTGTGGGTAAAGTGAATGGCTGTCCCTTGTTGTGGTGACAGGCCTGTGCCCACCATCGAAACTCCTATTGCAGGCAGTGAATGAGGGTAATTAATGTTTCCAGGCTGTGACAATGTTGAGTCCAAACACTTTTTAGATACCATTGTAGTTTCCTCATATGCAGTCTGGCATATGGAATTAGTAGAATGCAAGATGCCATGAAGCCCAAAGCCTGCAGAATTTTTCTTGCAGATAACTGGGTCTTTGTTGCCAACATTTTGAAGTAAAAAGTCAGTTGCCTTTGTTTGTCTGGCGTGAGATAAGCCATCTTGGCAGTTGTATTTAAGCTTACACCCAGGAATATTATCTCTTGAGAGGGTACTAGTTTTGATTTCTTTTCATTTACTGTGTACCCTAGACAAATTAGTAATCTTTTTACAAACGCCAGATGCTTTAGTAGAATGTCTTTGTTCTCTGCTTGAATAAGGCAGTCGTCCAAGTAAGGATATATTTGAATTCCTCTTTGTCTGCAAAATGCAATAACTGGTGCCAGGCATTTTGTGAAGACCCTGGATGCAGTAGATAAGCCAAAGGGCAGTGCAGAGAATTGGTAGTGCATTGAGCCAGCTATGAATCTGAGGTATCTTCTGCAAGATTGTCTGATTGGGACATGCAGGTATGCCTCTTTTAGGTCCAAAGTTACGAGCCAAGCCTTCTTGCTCAGCATGGGCAGTAGCTGCTGCAGAGTCAACATTTTGAATTTTGGAACATCCAGAAATGTGTTTAGAATAGACAGGTCCAGTAATGGTCTCCAGGCTTTGTCCTTTCTTGGCACCAAGAAAAGTCTCGAGTAAAATCCTTGTCCATGCTATTGTTGTGGTACTTGCTGAATGGCCCTCCGGCCCTCATGTCCATGAGGGATGAAACTTGTTTTTGTGCCTCTGCCCACTGATTGTGTGGCAGGTCTGGCACACCTTTTGCCCTTGGCAGGGTGTGAAAGTGGAATCTGTAGCCCTGAGACACTATGTTCAAGACCCATTTGTCCTGGGTAATCGTGCCAATTTGGTGAAAAAAGTGCTAGTTTTCCCCCTAAGAAAAGATAAGTGCTTGGTTCTGGCAGAGGAAAGTCATTGGGACTGTTTCCTGTATGGTTGTGATTTGTCTTCTCCGCTTTTGGTGGTAGGAGCACCCCATTGTTTAGGCCTGTATGAGCCTTGGGGCTGGGATCTGCCTCTGGGGCATCTGTATCTGCCTCTTTGTGGCCTGTCTGACACTGGAAAGGACCAATTCTTTGTAGGCCAGTTCCTGCTAAATCTGGGTGGCTGTACCTGTAGGAAATCCTTAACTGTCTGCATGGATTTCACTTTATCCTCCATTTTCTTCAACACCTCTTCTGCTTTAGTACCAAAGTATCATGCTGTAATGGAGCATCCAATAATTTTGCTTTAACATGATCAGGCATATTCTGTTCCTTTAACCAAGCATGCCTTCTAATGACAGAACCTGTAACAGCGGCCCTGCAAGAGGCCTCCAGTAAATCAAAACCACATTGCAAAGTATGCTTTCCCACTTGTACAGCTGCATGCAATAAATGCTGAATTTCCTTGTTATCAGAACATTCAGAATTTGTCAACATTTTCTGTTTAAGCAGTGACATTAAGTATTGCTGATATTTAAGCATATGAAACTGACAATTTAAAGCCCTTACAGCCAAGGTAGCAGAAGTGTAAACTTTTTCCCCCATCTGTCCAGTGCCCTAGAATCCCTATCAGAGGGGACAGGGTATTTTGCAGTGGAAGCCTTGACCCCTTTGGGACCCTGATATATAGTTTCTGGGTCAGCAGCAGGGTTTTTATATATAAATTTATGAGAGTCTGGAACCCTGTAGTATCTGTCTGGCTTAGCAGGTGCAGGGGGTAAAGAGTCAGGAAGGGACTCTGAAAATACATCATCTACAAAGTCTAGAACAGGTTGAAAAGCAAGAGGTCTGTGCTGAGATAGTAAAAGAAAGTCTCTGAGCCTTTTCTTAGATTCTGAGTAATCTTGGCTCTCCCAGTGAAAATGCTCCCTCATGGTATGCAGGGTTTCCCCAAAAGAATAATCCTCAGAAGGAGAGGCTGAAGGAATAGATTCTTCAGCATCAGAATCCTCATATGGAGGAAAAGAGTATCCCTGTTCAGAAGAGGAGTTAGAGGAAATTGAAATCTGATCAGAAGAGTCATATTCTGTCTCTTGCCTAGGCCTCTTATCAGGAGGGGGATGGGAGCCCCTGATCAAAGTAATTAGGTCTTCGGCCATTTTAAGCATCTGTTTCTTAGGCATGGAAGTCTGTCCAGGAGAATGCTGTGCTTGTTTCTTTGTCTTTAGAGCTGTTTTAGTCTTTGTCTTTGAAGATGAGGTTGGCTTGACATATAATTGTGTAGGTCTGAAAACACCCTCAGAAGCCGATGCCTGCTCAGTGGCTCCAGACCCATCTGAGGGAATAGTTTCCGGGAGTCCAATACCTTGAGTATTCAGAGGCCTAGTCAGCTCCACGTGGGAGTCGGAAGCAGCCTGTGGCTCTGAGGTAGCGGGCGTCAGGGGCTGCGAAAGCGCCTCACTGAGAACTGGCGAACCAGTGACTGGCCTAGTGGGTGCCTCGTCGTCGGTTTTGGACCTCGGATGCCTGTCCTTTTCCTTGCATTTTTTATAAACTCCAGTCATCGGCTGTTCCGACGGCATTCTATAATTAAACCTTTGGCCAAAGTAATGAAAGGCAAAATTGTACCGATGCTTAATAGTGCGTTGGTTACATCTAGCACAAAACCGACAGCTAGCAACGTCGTGATCAGGGCCTAGGCAAGGAATACAGTAAGAATGAAAATCCTTATGAGGTATTTGCTTCCCACAAGAAATACAATTGTTAACCTTTTCTGACATCGGTCTGGAGCAAGAAAAAAGTTTCCCCAATGGGGTACTTAACTTTAATGAAGACTTCGGATATGAAATTCGATTTTGAAAATCTCAGGAGTCGGCCGACCGGCACTTGCAAACTGCTTTTGCTTCGGGCACCGCGCGGCAAGAAAGACTGAAGAAAATGGCGTCGGCTGCATCTTTTATACCCCTGGTGCACTGATGTCAGGGAAGAGGTGACAGCAACCGACGCCGGACCAAGACTTTGGAATTCAGGCCGACTGCGGGTAGCCTGCCAGCAGGATAACCTAAGAGTAATGACTGCAACAGTGAAACACAATGAACATCTATATCTTTTATATACTTTTCTTATCAAACCATTCATGCAAACCTTTACATTTACAATGACCAATCAAAGACTTTGCAAATGTTCTCATCCCTTGTGATTTTCACCTGGGACATCACGTGAAGATCTTCCTATACATGACCCAGCTGCTTTCAAGTGGTCTTGTTTTCTGACCTTGGATATTTGAAATCTTCCCTAGCAAAAACGCACTCCTAACCTGGAGGAGTCAGGCTAATAAATTCCTTTTAAAATAAATGACATGCCTCTACTCCTATAACACTTACTTTTTCCTTGTTACATATTATAATGTAGAATATGGACAGTCAAAGCATGTGTTTGAGGGGAATTCAGTATGTGACAGTCTGTATGTATTAAAATGTACTGTGAACTTTGAATGAACTCTGAGCAACGAGAAAATACTGAAAAACTAGAGTCTGCCTGAAAGCAGGAAATGTGCCTTTTATGGAAGTGCATCCGATTTTCTTTCTCTGCCCAGAGATATGATGATTTGAATTGTCTTATGTTTACGGGTAAACCTTTGATTGGTTAATTGCCCTGTATAATGATCTAATTGGTTCATTTTTATATTTTTGTACTGTCAGCAATATCACCAGTATATAAGCTTGTTTATTCCTTTGTTCTGGGAGTCTCCCTGGTGCTTTCCATGAGGCTCCCACATGTGTGTACTGTAGATAACAAAAAACACTGAAAGAGAAAAAGAACTATTTGTCTTCATTTTCAAAGTATTGTGTAATGTAACAATTGGTGCCGTGACTCAGATCTGAATTGAGAACAAGCTACAGCAGTCAGGAAGTGGACGAAATACTGCTAATGAAAGGGCCCATAACAGACTTTTCTGTTTCTGCAGTGTTTCTTTCATCTCTCTGTATTTGCCTGCCTTAAAGATTTGAATTTTTTTTTTATGCAAAAAATAATATGATTTCTCTCATTCAGTTGTTTTGAGGTAAGTGGCATGCATTTCTACCCTGCTATTGAATGTGCAGTATGAGTGTGGGTTAATACGGAAATACTGGCGACATACGTATGAAAGGAGGAATCAGTAGTCTTAAGGACAATCAAAAGAAACTAAAAGAGCAGATAAAGGAACTGCGGCATACTGCGAGTAATCTAGATGTAGCAAATGGTAAGCGGCAAAGGAACCACCCTTTAAGGGATTATATCCTGTACAAGAATTAAGTAAATTACAAATAACTGAATCATCTGAGGATGATAACCCCTGGTTCCTCCCACCTCCCACGGCGCCTCCACCGCAATATCAGCCTTCACAGGTTCAAGACGGAGCAGTGAGCTCCACAACAGAGGGTGAAGGCTGGCGGGGAGAAGAGCAGACCTTACCCAACTCTGGAAGTGGAGATCGGGCAATGGGAGGTCAACCTAGCAGACCGCTTATAAAACAACCTGACCAAACAGATACAGGTAAACCATCACCTAAACTAACCCGTTCGAAGACAAATAAACAGCAGAAAAGAAAAGCACAAATGCTTTTTGACCCTAGGTCTAGCCAGCTGAAAATATATCACAATAAAAAAGCCGTATATTTACACAAGGGTAAATATTACAAACAATGCACAATTGCGATTGAAGACAATGATGGCTACATTGGTCTGGACAAATCTAATCCAGATTCTGATTCTGAATCGGGCACTAGTCCATCAGATAAAGAAGGAGTATTCCCATTGAGAGAAGTCCCAAACCCAGCACATGCTAGGGATGCAGGACAACCGGCTACTGTAGTGGTACCTAGGGCGTGGTCAGCAGTTGATTTTCAAGCGATCACTAAATCACTTCCACCTATTCGTAATAACCCAGCAAAGTTTCAACGCATATTGGCAGGACATATCTGTTTGCAAAATCCTACCATAGAAGAGGTTAGAGCTGTCCTCCAATACGCTGTCCCAGCTGATCTGATAAAACGTATCTGGGATCATGCTAATGTTCCTACCCCAATACCGAAGCACAACACACAAGGGGAGAATGGATCTGAAGTGGTTAGGCAACGTATAGTTGATACTATCACTGTAATAGTGCCACCTACCCCCAATTGGTCAAAAATTAAATCAGTCATACAGAAAGAGGATGAGCCTATAGACGAATACTTAAATCGACTCACTGAAGCCTTTGAGGCATATTCCGGGTACCCAGAGCCAACCGAAGGACCAGCACAAAGCGGGCTGTCAGCTGCCTTTGTAGATGGGTTACGCCCTCAGGTGAGGGACAAGTTAAAGGAAGTATGTTTAAACTGGCCTAGTTTGGGCTTACATGAGTTAGTCCAGCAGGTACAATACCTATCTGACCATTTAGCTAAAGAAAAGAAGGATTTACAGGAGAAATTAGTAAAAGCACAAATCCAAATGTGTAGCGCTTTTGGTCAGCGGGGTAGAGGGCGAGGGAGAGGGAGGGGTGGACGCCAAGGAGCAGGAAATCAAATAGACAAAACTGGCAGGGAACACAGTCCGCTCCACCCCAGAATTCTAGTAATCAGAGTGTTTCAACTGTGGCCAACCAGGCCATTGGAAAAATGAGTGTCCATATTTGGCTGAGCAACCTGCACCATGCACCGATACGTCGCAACAGTGGAATTCTAGCTGGACGCCGTCCAATCGACAGCAACCACAATGACAGTTCCCTGAACAGAAACAACAGCAACTGTGTCCTTTTATTCCTGTGGATCAGGATGGACCACATGTTATGTTGCTGGTTAAAAATAAACCCTGTTTTTAATTGATACCAGAGCGACTAAATCCATGCTAGCTGGCAAAGCAGCCATGAATGTTCCCCTCTCTGACAAAATAACTAGAGGGGTGGGTGTCTCTGGTATACCTATTGAGTATTCCAAAAGTATTACAGTCCCAATAACTTTGGGACCTCTACAGGATAACCATGCATTTTTAGTAGGACCCTCAGCACCTTTAAATCTATTAGGAAGAGACTTGCTTTGCAAAACGGGGGCCACCATTTTTTGCATAGCTGATGGAGTTTATCTCCAAGTACCTTCAGACCAACAGGATAGTACCCTGGCAGCTTTAGATGACTCCGTCATTTTACAGATGATGTGTATCCAGCCAAATTCTGACAAAAATGAGTATTTACATTCCCTACCCTCTCACCTGTGGACTACTCATGACAATGATGTAGGGTTTTTTACCTCAGCTACTCCTGTAAAAATAACCTTAAAACCAGGTGCAAAGTTACTGCGAGTACCACAGTACTCTTTGACAGCTGAGGCTATATCTGGTATTGCCCCTGTTATTTCTGCATTAAAACAGTATGGGATCATAGTACCCACCACAAGCCCATGTAACACCCCAATATTACCGGTGAAAAAAACTGCCAAACAAGCTTACAGATTTGTGCAAGACTTGCGGGAAGTTAATAAAGCTGTTTTGCCTGTTTTCCCGATTGTACCAAACCCAGCTACTATTTTGAGCTGTATCCCACCTACTGCAAAATGTTTTATGGTAATAGATATTTCATCAGCTTTTTTCTCTATTCCAGTGCATCCCGACAGTCAGTATTTGTTTGCATTTACCTACAAAGGCCAGCAGTATACATGGACTCGATTGCCCCAGGGATATGTAGAATCCCCAACCTTATTTTTTAGAGAGATGCATAAACAGTTACAGGATCTGCAACTACCATCACGTTCAGTTCTAGTCCAATATGTGGACGATATTCTTATAGCTTCGCCAGACAGTAACTCATGTAGGAAAGATTCCCTTCTAGTGTTAAACTTTTTAGCTACACAAGGGTTTAAGGTAAATAGATCAAAATTACAATTCTGTCAGGAAAAGGTGCAGTATTTGGGACATATTATTACAATGGGTTCTTGTCAAATACTCCCAAATCGCATAACTTCTATTCATAATGCCCCACGCACTGTAACTCAGAGGCAGCTTCAAGATTTCCTTGGCCTAGCAGGATACTGTAGACAGTGAGTGCCTAATTTTTCAGAAATGTTGCCCCCCCCCCCGTTACAACTCCTAAAAAAGGATATTACAGAACCTTTACCCTGGACATCACAACACGATAAGGCTTTTCAGGCTATCAAAACAGCCTTGGTAAATCCTCCTGCCTTAGGGTTGCCTGATTATTCCAAACATTTTGTTTTCTTTTGCTGTGAGTGAAACAAGACTGCCTTGGGTCTCCTAGCCCAGCAACGCACTGGAGGCTACCGGCCTATTGCTTACTACAGCACTCAGCTAGATCCGGTTGCCTCTGGTTACCCAGCTTGCTTACGGGCTGTGGCAGACGCTGCTGTCTTGGTTGACATGGTGGCTCCACTAACCCTGGGACATGATACTATACCAGCAGTCCCACATGCAGTTCAAGCGTTACTTTTGAAAACAAAAACACAGTATCTTTCAAATGCACGTCTTACTAAGTATGAATTAAGTTTAATAAATAACCCCACCCTGCAAGTCATACGCTGCCCACCACTGAACCCTGCATCTTTAATACCAACATTGGATGAGGGCGAACCACATGATTGTGTGCTTGTAGCTAACTCTGTTCTTCCTCCTAGATTACACTTGTATGACACTCCTTTGCAAAATCCTGATTTGGTTCTTTTTGTTGATGGATCCTGCTTACGAACAAACTCCAGAGAATTCCAAGCAGCTTGGTCAGTCTGTACTCCGACTGAAGTTTTAAGTTCAGCACGATTACCCCCAGGCACTTCCGCGCAGGCTGCGGAACTAGTGGCATTATCGAATGCATGCAAATTAGCTAAGAACAAGTCTGTTACTATATATACTGACTCCCGTTATGCCCATGGTGTTGTTCATGATTTTGGTATACTGTAAAAAAAAACGAGGGTTTTTAACTTCTTCCGGGGCACCCGTTAAAAACCATTTTTATATCAATAACTTGCTACAAGACTTATTGTTACCATCTGAACTTGCTGTTGTTAAATGTGCAGCCCATCAATCTAATGACTCTTTTGAAACTTAAGGGCAATAATTTAGCTGACTGGGCTGCTAAACAGGCTGCTCTGTCACAAACTGTTCAGAGACATGTTTTGCAGCCTCTGCAACCAGTGGTTACTTTTGATACCACAGTGTTAAAAGCTCTACAGGATGAAGCTCCAGAATCAGAAAGGAGAACATGGCTGGCTTAAGGTTGTTTTAAACGCTCTGATCTCATTTGGCAACATCCAGATGGCAGACTGGTCTGCCCAATGTCCATGTTAAATTCTCTTATTAAAGCGTATCACTTGCCAGCTCATGTTGGGGTACAAGCGTTAATAAAACAAATCCAAAAGGATTGGTTTGCCCCAGGACTTTCTGCTTCTGTACAGCATTTTTTGAGCATGTGCTCCATTTGTTTACAGTATAACATTTCAAAAGGCACTATGGCTCCCGCACAACCACTGCCAAAACCAGTGGGACCATTTTGCGCTTTGCAATGAGATTTTACTAAACTTCTGCCTTGTGCTCATTTCAGATATGTTTTAACTGTTGTTGATGTTTTTTCTGGCTGGTTAAAAGCCTACCCATGTGCCAAAAATGATGCTATTTCAGTTGCTAAGAAACTTTGTTATGAATTGATACCTCAGTTTGGTGTTCTCTGTCAAATATATTCAGATCATGGAACACATTTTACTGCTCAGTTAATTGATTCACTGTGTAAAATGTTAGGTATCACTCTAAAATTTCATTGTCCATATAGACCACAGGCATCAGGTATTATTAAATGCATGAATCAGACTCTAAAAACCAGACTGGCTAAAATTACTACTGAAACGGGCCTCACTTGGGTGCAGGCCCTACCTCTAGCCCTACTCTCTATGAGAGCGCAAGTACATCCTACTAAATGTCTTTCTCCTCATGAAATCCTCATGGGCCACCCTATGTGTATGCCCATGACTCCACCACCACCCTTTTCTGAGTATGATGCATTTGATCATGATATTCTTGTGTATTGCACTTCTCTTGTTTCTTTTTTACAGTTTAATCATCACCAGGTAGCAGCAGCTCAACATATCCCTGATCCTTTCCTGTCCTCGGCACTACAACCAGGGGATTGGATGTACGTCAAGTCATTCTCTTGAAAAACAGCGCTTCAACCACACTAAAAGGGGCCCTTCCTGGTTCTACTGATGACATCATCAGCGGTTCGACTACAAGGCTCACCCACCTGGATTCACATATCGCACGTCAAGAAGGTCACCCCATCGGAAGGTCAACAGCCTATACCTTTTGCTACTCCTGATTTTCAACCTATTGCTACTCGTATTCAAAGCCATACTGTACCAACACCTGACAATGCCCGACGTTTATCCATTTGGACAACCTCACCCTCCTGATACAATACAAGTGCAACCACCATTTCCACAAAAGCACTGCACAACTATTTTGGTGGTTATTCTTATCGTTTTAATATTTTTACTGTGGCCATTTCTATTTCCTACTCTAACTATGCCTCATGCCAAATGAGCTGCATGGCATCCACCTTTTAACACCTACCAAGCCATTAAATACGCTTATGCGTCATTCCTCAATATCTCGGACTGCTGGATTTGCACTGCTATTCCTACTGTTCATGGAGGATTGATGCTAAATATAGTCCCTTTAGGGGTTAATGAAACCTGGATGAATCTGATCTACGATACATCAAATGTTATTTCAAAGGACAAGATAGCATTACAGTTGTCCCTCCGCCAAAACGGAACTGTGTGTTTTCATAAACTTGGTAAAACTAGAGTCGGGTGGAGCCATTGTAGCAAAACAGTGGTATATAACTGCACTGAAGACAATTCGGGTTGTGTAACAGATTTCTCACCTATAAAAAGACTTGTTAAAAACTCTATAGCCAACTTTTCCCAGAAAATAGAAACTGTTTATTGGAAAATATTCCAAGTACTGCAGGACGCTGGGGATCACTTCAAGTCTATCAACATCACCATTAAAGTAGAAAATTGTTATTTTGTGCGGAAGAAAAGCATATAAATGGCTACCAGGAAACTGGTCTGGCAGCTGCTTCCTGGGCTACCTAGTTCCAGCTATTCGACATGTATCTGCATTACCTAAAGGGAAAATTCGGAACGTTCGAGAGGTCAAGAAGCCTGCCAATCCTGTAGGTCAAGTGGATGCTTCATGGATCTATCACCATGATTTTGCTCATGCTAGCACCAAAGGACTGTCCCATATGGACTTGGGCGATGAAGTCATATCATGGGCTGGTATAATTCTGTCATACGGAGCAGTGAAATCAATTTGGAAACTGAGAAAGCTATCTGAATTGCTTAAAATATTAAGCAATGCTACATTTTCTGCCTTAGAACTAGTGACTGATGGAATGACTGCTATGAGAGCTGTAGTACTCCAAAACCGTATGGCTCTCGATTTCACCCTAGTAGCGAAAGGAGGAACTTGTGCTTTAATCCAGGAGGAGTGCTGTATGTTTATTCCTGATAATCAGCATGAAATTGAAAGCCATCTTGAACTGATTCAAAGAATTTCCAAACTCTCGAAGGCCAAAGAGGCCGATAGTTCAACATGGGCATGGTTAACCAACCTGTTCTCAGGCTGGGGAGGAGGACTGTTGAAGTTGATCTTATTAATTGCAGTATTAGCAATTGTTGCTTTTCTTGTCTTATTCCTAATCAAAGCACTGATCTTGAAATTAATGTCTTCAAAAACTGTGAAGAAAGTGCCTAAGTTTTATATGCCTGCAGATATGAATGTAGACGATGAAATGACAATGTTTTCAAATGATAAAAGGATCAGTAGCATGGTTATGCTAGATTTGGGACAAATGTATGACAGGTTAAATGGTGATGCTTACACAGCATCAAATGGGGGATTCTAGAATATGAACAGTCAAAGCATGTGTTTGAGGGAATTGAGTATGTGACAGTCTGTATGTATTAAAATGTACTGTGTACTGTGAACTTTGAATGAACTCTGAGCAACGAGAAAAATACTGAAAAACAAGAGTCTGCCTGAAAGCAGGAAATGTACCTTTTATGGAAGTGCATCCGATTTTCTTTCTCTGCCCAGAGATATGATGATGTGAATTGTCTTATGTTTACGGGTAAACCTTTGATTGGTTAATTGCCCTGTATAATGATCTAATTGGTTCATTTTATATCAGCGACCATATGCTTACCTACATTATTAGACAAAAAGTCCATATTCCAACTACTCAAAACCTCCCGCTTAAAAAAATTCTTTAATCCAGGCAGCTTCCTAAACGAATTGCAAGCATGTGACTGGTCACCACTAACCCATCTTGAACTTGATGGGGCTGTTACCTACTTTAATACTAACTTTCTTCAAATCCTTGACTGCCATGCACCTTATCTCTTTACTAGAATAAGAACCAAATCTGCCCCATGGCTCACAAAACAAACTAGGCAAAAGATACTCCTCAGAAATAAAATCTGGGCTAAATGGAGAGCTACCAAATGTCCATAAGATCACCTCCACTTTAAACAGCTAAGAAATGTCACCAAGAAGAATATTCTTAGAGACAAAAAAGACTTCTACCTTCAAATCCAACAAACCAGTCAACAAACTCCACAAAAATTTTGGTCAGGGATAAACAAACTTCTTCAGCCAGGTCACCCTAGTACTCCAGACCCAGCCGGTTTCAACCATAACAACGCCAACCAGATCCCTGATGCCTTTAATAACTAATTTACAGAAGCCATTCAAACCCTGGCCAGTTCTTTACCACCCTTCACTGCTTCTCAACTAAATACCTGCATGACTTCATTGTCTACCTTTCAAATACAACCTGTATCTACATGTCTCATCTGTTAGCTACTTCAAAAATTGAAACCTAGCACCCCTTCTGCTGACCGTCTCCCATCTGAATACCTACAAATTGCCACAAAAGCCATAGACTATCCTATCTCTATCCTTATTAACAGAACTATCTCAGAAGGCAAAATCCCTGCTTTATGGAAAGTATCCCACATCATCCCTCTACATAAAGGTGGACCTTCTATTGAGCTTTCTAACTTTCGTCCTATTGCTTTACTCTCCCCATTAGCTAAGTTAATGGAAAAATGTATTCACAAACAACTACTTAACCACTTACTACAAAATAACCTACTAGCAAACTGCCAACATGGTAGGCCATTCCATAGCACATCGACTTCCCTCTTATCCTTTACCGACTCTATATATAAAAATCGTAACAATAACTCTTTTTCCTCTGCACTATTTATTGACCTGTCAAAAGCCTTTGATATGGTTAACCATAACTTACTTCTAGACAAACTAAAGGCCCATTCTCTTGATCCTCAGGCTATACAATGGTTTAGGTCTTATCTGGAAAATAGACAGCAAGCAGTACTTTGGCATAACAATCTGTCTTCACTACTCCCAGTAAATACTGGAGTACCCCAAGGCTCCATCTTAGGTCCCCTACTCTTTTCCTTATTTATCAACAATCTACACATGAATATACCTCAAGCCAGCTGCATTCAATACGCTGACGACTCCACCTTAATCTGTACAGCCAAGAATATAGCCTCTGTCCACTCCCTCACCCAAACTGTTTTTCATAATGTTGAAAACTGGTTTATGCAACACTGCCTCCTCCTAAATCCCAAAAAAAACAAAACTACTGCTTTTTACTCCAACTCATAAATCACCTAATCCATTCTTCTCTGTAACCTCTAACAATGGTACCAACATAACCCCAGATACTACAACCCACCTACTAAGTGTAACAATTGATAATCATCTCAGCTATGATGACCACATCAACTCCACCATAAAGTCTGTTAACAAAAAACTTGGTACCCTCTATAGAATTAAACCCTTCCTTAGTCATTCCTCAATATCTCGGACTGCTGGATTTGCACTGCTATTCCTACTGTTCATGGAGGATTGATGCTAAATATAGTCCCTTTAGGGGTTAATGAAACCTGGATGAATCTGATCTACGATACATCAAATGTTATTTCAAAGGACAAGATAGCATTACAGTTGTCCCTCCGCCAAAACGGAACTGTGTGTTTTCATAAACTTGGTAAAACTAGAGTCGGGTGGAGCCATTGTAGCAAAACAGTGGTATATAACTGCACTGAAGACAATTCGGGTTGTGTAACAGATTTCTCACCTATAAAAAGACTTGTTAAAAACTCTATAGCCAACTTTTCCCAGAAAATAGAAACTGTTTATTGGAAAATATTCCAAGTACTGCAGGACGCTGGGGATCACTTCAAGTCTATCAACATCACCATTAAAGTAGAAAATTGTTATTTTGTGTGCGGAAGAAAAGCATATAAATGGCTACCAGGAAACTGGTCTGGCAGCTGCTTCCTGGGCTACCTAGTTCCAGCTATTCGACATGTATCTGCATTACCTAAAGGGAAAATTCGGAACGTTCGAGAGGTCAAGAAGCCTGCCAATCCTGTAGGTCAAGTGGATGCTTCATGGATCTATCACCATGATTTTGCTCATGCTAGCACCAAAGGACTGTCCCATATGGACTTGGGCGATGAAGTCATATCATGGGCTGGTATAATTCTGTCATACGGAGCAGTGAAATCAATTTGGAAACTGAGAAAGCTATCTGAATTGCTTAAAATATTAAGCAATGCTACATTTTCTGCCTTAGAACTAGTGACTGATGGAATGACTGCTATGAGAGCTGTAGTACTCCAAAACCATATGGCTCTCGATTTCACCCTAGTAGCGAAGGAGGAACTTGTGCTTTAATCCAGGAGGAGTGCTGTATGTTTATTCCTGATAATCAGCATGAAATTGAAAGCCATCTTGAACTGATTCAAAGAATTTCCAAACTCTCGAAGGCCAAAGAGGCCGATAGTTCAACATGGGCATGGTTAACCAACCTGTTCTCAGGCTGGGGAGGAGGACTGTTGAAGTTGATCTTATTAATTGCAGTATTAGCAATTGTTGCTTTTCTTGTCTTATTCCTAATCAAAGCACTGATCTTGAAATTAATGTCTTCAAAAACTGTGAAGAAAGTGCCTAAGTTTTATATGCCTGCAGATATGAATGTAGACGATGAAATGACAATGTTTTCAAATGATAAAAGGATCAGTAGCATGGTTATGCTAGATTTGGGACAAATGTATGACAGGTTAAATGGTGATGCTTACACAGCATCAAATGGGGGATTCTAGAATATGAACAGTCAAAGCATGTGTTTGAGGGAATTGAGTATGTGACAGTCTGTATGTATTAAAATGTACTGTGTACTGTGAACTTTGAATGAACTCTGAGCAACGAGAAAAATACTGAAAAACAAGAGTCTGCCTGAAAGCAGGAAATGTACCTTTTATGGAAGTGCATCCGATTTTCTTTCTCTGCCCAGAGATATGATGATGTGAATTGTCTTATGTTTACGGGTAAACCTTTGATTGGTTAATTGCCCTGTATAATGATCTAATTGGTTCATTTTTATATCAGCGACCATATGCTTACCTACATTATTAGACAAAAAGTCCATATTCCAACTACTCAAAACCTCCCGCTTAAAAAAATTCTTTAATCCAGGCAGCTTCCTAAACGAATTGCAAGCATGTGACTGGTCACCACTAACCCATCTTGAACTTGATGGGGCTGTTACCTACTTTAATACTAACTTTCTTCAAATCCTTGACTGCCATGCACCTTATCTCTCTACTAGAATAAGAACCAAATCTGCCCCATGGCTCACAAAACAAACTAGGCAAAAGATACTCCTCAGAAATAAAATCTGGGCTAAATGGAGAGCTACCAAATGTCCATAAGATCACCTCCACTTTAAACAGCTAAGAAATGTCACCAAGAAGAATATTCTTAGAGACAAAAAAGACTTCTACCTTCAAATCCAACAAACCAGTCAACAAACTCCACAAAAATTTTGGTCAGGGATAAACAAACTTCTTCAGCCAGGTCACCCTAGTACTCCAGACCCAGCGGTTTCAACCATAACAACGCCAACCAGATCCCTGATGCCTTTAATAACTAATTTACAGAAGCCATTCAAACCCTGGCCAGTTCTTTACCACCCTTCACTGCTTCTCAACTAAATACCTGCATGACTTCATTGTCTACCTTTCAAATACAACCTGTATCTACATGTCTCATCTGTTAGCTACTTCAAAAATTGAAACCTAGCACCCTTCTGCTGACCGTCTCCCATCTGAATACCTACAAATTGCCACAAAAGCCATAGACTATCCTATCTCTATCCTTATTAACAGAACTATCTCAGAAGGCAAAATCCCTGCTTTATGGGAAGTATCCCACATCATCCCTCTACATAAAGGTGGACCTTCTATTGAGCTTTCTAACTTTCGTCCTATTGCTTTACTCTCCCCATTAGCTAAGTTAATGGAAAAATGTATTCACAAACAACTACTTAACCACTTACTACAAAATAACCTACTAGCAAACTGCCAACATGGTAGGCCATTCCATAGCACATCGACTTCCCTCTTATCCTTTACCGACTCTATATATAAAAATCGTAACAATAACTCTTTTTCCTCTGCACTATTTATTGACCTGTCAAAAGCCTTTGATATGGTTAACCATAACTTACTTCTAGACAAACTAAAGGCCCATTCTCTTGATCCTCAGGCTATACAATGGTTTAGGTCTTATCTGGAAAATAGACAGCAAGCAGTACTTTGGCATAACAATCTGTCTTCACTACTCCCAGTAAATACTGGAGTACCCCAAGGCTCCATCTTAGGTCCCCTACTCTTTTCCTTATTTATCAACAATCTACACATGAATATACCTCAAGCCAGCTGCATTCAATACGCTGACGACTCCACCTTAATCTGTACAGCCAAGAATATAGCCTCTGTCCACTCCCTCACCCAAACTGTTTTTCATAATGTTGAAAACTGGTTTATGCAACACTGCCTCCTCCTAAATCCCAAAAAAAACAAAACTACTGCTTTTTACTCCAACTCATAAATCACCTAATCCATTCTTCTCTGTAACCTCTAACAATGGTACCAACATAACCCCAGATACTACAACCCACCTACTAAGTGTAACAATTGATAATCATCTCAGCTATGATGACCACATCAACTCCACCATAAAGTCTGTTAACAAAAAACTTGGTACCCTCTATAGAATTAAACCCTTCCTTAGCCCTTCTGCAAGGAAAACTATTGCCCAGACCCACCTCATATCCACCCTTTTCTATGCCTCTGTTATATATACTGTTGTTGTGTCTTTTGGCTTATCCCGGTTAGGGGTCGCTACAGCGGAACTCCGGTCCGCTAATGTTTGGTAGTGGATTTTTACATGCCGAGTTACCAGCCCTGACACACAACCTTCAATGAAGGCACGCCCATTCACGCATGCTTCCACACAGAAGACGCTCTAGCTGAGAATCGAATGCAACAACATCTTGCTGTGAGGTGACAACATATATACTAACCTATTCAAAAACAACCTCTCTATACTCTCCACCTGTTATAATAGCATAGCTAGATTCATCACATGCTCCCCCTTTAAAACTCACCACTGCCTCAACCTCAAACAACTTGAATGGCTAGAATTGCAAAACCATATACTCTGTCAACAATTACTTATTACTCAAAAGATCCTATACCACCCTAACAACACCCCTATCCTCACTCATCTAATTACACCATATAAAAATCTAGCAACATTACGCTCTGCTAATAAGCTTCTAGTTTCCTCAATTAAAGCTAACAACAAAGCCAGTGATTCACTTTTCTCAAACACTGCAGGTAAAACTGGAATCAGCAGCCTTCTGAATTATCAACCCTTGCTTCCACTTCTCTATTTAAAAAACATCTTAAAGAACATCTGAAAAATCATTGGCTTTGTCCATGTGCCAACCCAGACTGATATATTTTTTCCCCTTCCTGCTCTTACCCCTATCCCTACCCCTCTAACCTTTGCCCCCAAATCTAGTTACTACTCTTTTCTTCATAATACGAGGATAAAATATAAGTTCTTTCTCTATTAACTGAGTCTTGCTCATACCTTCTAGTGTGTTTTGTATAATTGTTTAGTATAATTATTACTACAATTGTTGTAGTTTATAATTTTATTATTATAATTTTTCTTTTGACCAATGCTACCTCTGTATTGTGATTTTTCATGTATTTTTAAATGGTTAACTTTGTCACTGTTCATGCTTGGAGCTTTTCTCCCCGGGCCTCTACTGAAAATGGACATATATCCAGTTAGACTAGCCCGGTTAACAAATGTAAAATAAATAAAAAAATAATATATTTTTGTACTGTCAGCAATATCACCAGTATATAAGCTTGTTTATTCCTTTGTTCTGGGAGTCTCCCTGGTGCTTTCCATGACGCTCCCACACGTGTGTACTGTAGATAATAAAAAACACTGAAAGAGAGAAAGAACTATTTGTCTTCATTTTCAAAGTATTGTGTAACGTAACAATAAGAATGCAGTTCAGACACAGCAGTAACTCCAGTTTATGAAGCTGTTTTTTTCCGCAGCCGTGCATACAATTATATTTGCTTTTTAATAATCAGATTATAGCATCATTAATGAAACTGAAATTAATATACATTTTAGATAAGCTGATCTTATTCCATAACATAATTGAAAATATGCAGAAAGACAGGAGTTGTTCAAATTAAAATTACTGATGCAGGGCAAGGTCTAGCAAATTGCTTAATAGTTGGCTGTTGAATTTGAGAACATCATAGTAGGTTCTAGAATTGGATTAGGTATATGTGTAATGCAAGAGATAATTTATTTCCTAAAATATTCAGTAGGCAACCTTCCCCCATCAAAAAAAAAAAATAAGTTTCACTGCAATGACTGTAGAATACAGTGAGATTTCAGTACATTCTTTTACTGTGCCAGTATCATGAAGTTGGGTTTGCAAATTACTGTTTTGCTGTAATTTAAAAATGTGGAGATGAGTAGAATGTCAGGAAATTACCAAAACAGCATGTCACAAGGCAGCTGTTCCTCAGAAAGAAATGGGCACACAAAAATAAATTTAATAATAATGGCTTGTATACATAAATAGGGTTAAATCAAAAGTCACTAGTAATAAAACACACTGAAATAATCAAGAATTATCTGAAACTTGCTTGCAAAAATTAAACTGAAAGTGTTTAGATAAATAATTCTTTCTACTGCCGGCAAACTGATTAAATACATAATTCTTACTGCAGGCAGAGGGTAAAAAAATTGGATTGGAAGTCCCTTCCTTTCAGTTCTGAGTTGACAATTGCAGTGATGATTTTAACACCTTTGCAGTAGTGTGGGGGGAGGGGACTGAAAAATTCATGCTGGACTACAAAAGAACACCTAAAACAAAGGCCTCTAATTTAGCTATTTATCTGACTACAGCTAGATAACTTCAAAGTAAAGTGTAAAAGAAGTTCTGAGCAAAACATACATGAGGGTAATTAGCAAAAGAAAATAAGCAGCCGTCTTACAGAAGGAATACAAAATAACAGTGAGTCACACATTTCCCACTACATGTCAATGGCATGGGAATTCACAGTTACTTCCTTGAAGGAATACAAAATAACAGTGAGTCACACATTTCCCACTACATGTCAATGGCATGGGAATTCAGTTACTTCCTTATGTCTGGCATGAGTCATAGAAAAAAGACTTGAAATGCTTTATGGGAAAGACAAAGGCTTGAAGCAGAAGAAGACCATGCAGATATATCAAGCCCCATTAGTAGCCATGTTGTGGTAATCAGACTAAAATTACAAATAAAGCACTTAGAGTGGTTTTAAGGTATTTAAATAGGTCTGGAAACAAAGACAGACTGACAAAAAACATATATTTTTTAGTTATATGGTGGAGTTTTCCTTTAAGGTTATGTATACCTTTGTTTCCACTTGGATGGGTTCCCCTCTGTAGGCTCTGGGTCTAAGGTGTGGGCAGCAGAGCTCAGTGCGTTGCTAAAGTATGTCCCTGTCTACCTTGTAGCACTCTACTATCTCCAGCTCATGTAGCCCTTGAATGGTTACCCTGGGTCTGAACACTCTTCTCCTCCTCAGTCTGGGCCAGTTGTCAGCATCATCATTATCACTGGCCTCAGTCTGTAGCACGTAGAGATGTATCAAAGCAGCAGCAGCCCCTATCATTTTGTCAGTTAAAATTCTCAAGTGTGTACTCCAACGGTGCTGAGTATGTGGGAAAATCAGATTGAAAGGTGTTTGCCTACTTTATACTGGTGTGCTGCAGATGCTGTCTGTGTGATTGGCTGGCTATGATACAATCCACCTGCCAGCTACATTATTACGGGGTATGAATCACCACTGCAAATGGCAGAGGCCTTATTAGTCATTTATAGTTGATTGCCTTTTGTCTGCTAGTTCCTTTTTTCCCATTTCCTCCAGTTTTAAGCCTTCAAAATGGTTGCAGCTAGTGTGAACATCGCTGAGAAGAAAGGGCCCTCCTCTGGACACAAACATGCTCAGCATTTCTGAAACCAAGTAAGCATAGCTAAGCAGCCTCACACACACCCCCTTGCTTAGCTGGTTTCAGAAATGCTGAACAGTGCTTGGCAGTGCACAAATCCACTTAGCTGGGCTGAATGCTGCTTAGAATTAAACTTCTAAGCAATGCTCATATTGGCTAAACACTGCTAAGCATTGCTCAGTTTTCATTTAAATAAATGTACAAATTAAGACCTCCAAAGCAGACACCCAAGCAACCGCTACCCCAAAACAAAACACGTGCAACACATAGCTCACAAAGCCAGTGTGCCGAACAGTCACAGCCCTTAAGGCTAAACAACACAACTGACACACTTGTAATAGGTGACTCTATCGTCAGGCACACTGATGTCCCGCTCACCAGGCTGAACAAGGAGAAGGTCACGGTGAACTGCCTGTCGGGCGCTAGGATCCGCCACATAACACAAGCACTCAGGTCACTCCAAGGCAAGTACAAATATGACTCAGTCATTGTCCATGCTGGTGTGAATGACATGAGACGTACCTCCCTGGACTACATGAAAAGAAACATAGAGGAGCTCTCAGAGCATGTAGCCCAGGCCGGTATGACCCTGACCTTGAGTAGCATCTTACCCTCACCAAGAATGATGCCACACTATGAAGACAAGATGATCAATTTCAACAATTCCCTTAAGTATTGGTGTCATTCAAAGGGGATCCAATGCCTGTCAGCCTGGGATGACATGCTCGACAAGCCACGATGCTTCGCTAGGGATGGCTTGCACCTGTCACCCCTGGGCTTTCGGATATTGGCAAAGGCTCTTGCTACCCCCATAGTGCCTTTTTTAGGCAAGGCTCAAAAGACAAACCCACCTCCATAGGTATCACAAGGGATAAGAAACTAAGAGTAATGCTACTCAACGCCAGAAGTCTAAACCTCAAGATGCATGCACTCGAAACTCTCCTTAGCATGGAGAACATCGATATCTGTGCAGTAACAGAAACCTGGTTCAAGGCTTCCGAGAGCACCCCAGCACTACCAGGTTATACCTCATACCATGCTTTTCGGCCCCAAAACTTGGACCGAACCACAAAAGGAGGGGGAGTATCAATATTCGTCAAAGATACCCACACCTCCAGGTTGGTGGCACAGCACGAATCATCAGAGACTATCCATGTGCAACTAACAGTGGGTAAAACTGCCTTCCAGTTTTATAGCCTGCTACAGACCACCCTCCCAAACCCAGGAACCCCACTCGGCCTTCCTGAGAACACGGGAAAATATGAAGGTCTCTCCAAACACCATTATACTGGGTGACTTCAACTACCCAAACATAGACTGGGAGCATTACTCTAGCTCCAACACCCTAGCCCAAAGGTTCCTAGAATTTATAAACTCAAATGCTATGGAACAACTTGTTACCACTCCCACAAGAGGGGAAAACATACTGGACCTGATCATCACCAACATGGGGACTCTATGCTCCAGACCAGAAGTGTATCCCTCACTCGTAAGATCAGACCATAAACTAATCTCACTGGATATTCACATCCCGACCCCACCCCCTGCCCAGAAAACCACAGTGAAAAACTTCTCTGAAGCAAATTTCACACTCCTCAAAACTGAGGTGGAATCCTTCAAAGCCCCCGGGCCTGTGGAAAATACGGCCCAGACCGCAGAATCCTTTATAAACGCATTCTATGAACACCTTAAGGAATGCATGGATCATGCAATCCCAAATAAAACCAAGACCCAATCCTCCAAAGGCAGACGTCCTGTCTGGTGGACCCCAGCCATAAACAAACTATACAATAGAAGGCGGAAGCTACTACATAACAGAGAAAAATCCCAAATGAGAAGGCATCTCTGATCAGTATTAGCAAAAAACTACGGGCACTCATAAAATCGTCTAAGGCCAGCTTCGAGAGAAAAATTGCACAGGCCACTAAGGATAATCACAAGGCTTTCTTTAGTTATGTTAGTAACCTGGGTGGGAATTCCCAGATATGCTCAGAATTAGTCCAAAATGACAAAAAATACACCAAACCCACAGACATTGCCAACATGCTAGCAAACAGGTTCAGTGCAAACTCCCCCCCCCTCCCCACCAAAAGGGCAAATATCTATCCCAGCAGAGTGCTGCCCCTTGACATCTCAGATGCTCAGGTAAGAGCCGCCCTCTCCAAAGCAAAAAACACAGCATCAACGGGACCAGACGGTGTCCCGGGCTGCGTCCTACATGAACTCCAAGAAGAGCTAAACCCAAACATAAAACTACGTTCAATCTCAGCCTTACTACAGGATATGTACACAAAGAGTGGCGTACAGCAACAGTGGGCCCTCTCCACAAAGGTGGTGCCTCAACAGATCCTGGAAACTATCGCCCCATAAGCCTGACTAGCTTGGTCTGCAAAGCTATGGAAAGGATCATCATGGACCTCATAAATAAAGATATTGGGGACCTACAGACACTGGATCCTACCCACTTCAGCTTTGTTAAGGGCAGATCCTGCCTCTTAAACCTGGTTGATTTCTTTGAAACAGTCACCAAGGCCATTGACGAGGGGAAGGTGGTCCACACAGCCTACCTGGACCTCGCAAAAGCCTTCGATACAATACCCCACTCGGGCATTATAGATAAGCTCACCAGCTTAAATATAAACCCCTATGTCACTAGATGGGTTGCAAACTGGCTCAAGGACAGAACCCACATGGTTAGAATTGCTGGAGCCATGTCAGACTCCAAACCAGTTACAAGTGGCATCCCACAAGGCTCAGTCCTGGGACCTCTCTTGTTCGGTATATATTTCTTGGAGGTACAGGCCAACACGGAAGGACTGTGGCTGACCAAGTTCGCAGATGACTGCAAACTGGGCACCATAATTGACTCTCCAGCTGACACAAGCATCCTCCAAAAGGGCCTCATAGAAACAGACAACTGGTGCCAGAGCCATGGCCTCAAGCTAAACACCAAAAAGTGTATAGTCATCCTTTTTGGCAAAAACAAAGTGCCCACAAATTACCACATAGGTGGTAATCCATTAAGTACAGAAGAAGTAATTAGGGACCTGGGGACCCAAGTTGATAGCAATCTCTCATTTGACAACCACGTGGCCAAAGTGGTTAGAAAAACATTTTATATAACCCACCTAATCATGAAGGGATTCACATCTAGATCAGGGGAGGTCATCGTGCCTCTTTACTCATCCCTCATCAGGCCCATAATTGAGTACAATGCCCCTTTTGGGATGTACTTTACCAGACACCTGCAGCAACTGGAAAGACCCCAAAAGTACCTCACCAAGAGGATCAAAGGGCTCAAGCAGATGCCATATCCTGCCCGGTTAAAGAAACTCCAGCTCTACTCAGTGGCATACAGCCTGCTCAGAGGCGATCTGTGCCTGACGTATAAAGCCATGTCCAACCCGAAATTAATGGACATGTTGCACCTCAGGAAATCCAAATCCCATCGAGCCATGCACTCGAGAGACTTGAACCTCAGCACTGAAATAAATAGGACATGCTGGAGGGACAGATTCATAACCCAGAGGCTCCCTTCACTCTGGAATAAAATCCCAGTCCAGGTTAGGCAGAGTCCCTCATTGACTCTCTTCAACAGGAATCTTGATGAGTGGATGGGAGATCGTAGGTTACCCCAGGTATCACTTCTGTGTCACTGTTAGACAGAGGCACAGTATACTAACCTCGAAAAAGGGCATAGCAAAATTAATTTAAAATGGGTGGCGAAAGCCAAACACACTCTGGCTAGGCTTATAAATGCCCTAGGGCAGATAGGTTCATAGGTTCATACTAGGCTATTAATTACTCATGACTAAGATATTATTAAGTGTATATGTTTTACATTACATGATGTCCTCCTATGTGCTTTGATTACATTACCTTGAGGTGTGACTGTACTGTATGGCACACTTGTGTTTACATGGGTGAGTTCACAACATATAGCCACTGACACTGGAAAATAGGACCAGCTGCACTACCCTGGTTAACAAATATCAATTACTACATCATTAAATAAAAAAAAATTATTTAACAACGCTTTCTCATATGAATGCTGAATGACCTGTCTTGGTATTCGAACCGTGAACTACTGTATGCAAGGCCAGAACTCAACCACTAAGCTAACAGAGCTGTCCAAACTTCAGCTATACATTTCTATATAGCTCTTTCATGATACAAATACACTGGAAAAAAATACAACCATTTAAAAAAAAAAAAATATATATATATATATATATATATATATATATATATATATATATCAAAACCTGTCATTCTATCAACTTTCTAAGTTTGTTGGAGCAATATTTAAAAGTTATCCATATTTCTGGCCTTTTGCCCCACTTTTAGTACTGCGTTTGTCTGGACTTCTTGCTCTAAGACATTCAGAGGTGTATGTCTGAGGACACTATTTTAATGTAAAGTGCCGGACGGCACTTTCACAATGCAGGGGGTGTGTTACAGTTCCTGTCACACACCCCCTGCATTCCATTCCATTCACAGATCCTCTTTTCAGTGTCCACAGACACTGAAGGGTTTGTAAGCTCCAATGTGTTTACGTCAAGCATGACACCCCCCTTTTCATGTCAGCTGCCTCTTCTGCCCACACCACCTCATTATAGCCCCTACACAGTTAGGTACCTGCAGACACGGTGGCCCATTTTGCTATTCAGTAAACTTAGCTCATTTGCATACACCTAATTACCTGTACACTAGTTACAGCACTACACAACAGCCTATGTCCTTAGCAACCACTGTTACCTGCCATTGTATGAGTCTGAATGCTGGAGAGTATAATGGGGAATTTACTTTTAGCTTAAATAATCCCCTTTTAATAATTACATTTTATATTTTGTCAGATCCCATGCTTGGGCACCGCTGCACTCCGCTTGCACATAGCATATGAGCACATAAAATTAACTTTTGATTTTTCATATTTTGTATCAGTTTTACATGCCAATGGACAAAACTGGCCATTGGCATGCCCGGTGCAACTAATACATGCTTTTAGTTTGAGTTATCATTGCCCCATTTTTAATTCTGCAGTCTTGTACACAAACAGTTCACACATACATTTGTAATGCAGACACGGCTCCTACACAGATGCCTGTCTGCTTCCTGGATCAGTAAATTACCTCATTTGCATGGCTTTCACCAACAAATAAGGCAATTTGTATTCCATGATTGCCTCCATGGTTGAACAGTGCTGGGAAGCTCGTGCACACCCTCAGCACTGTTTCCTGGATTGCACAGCCTCCGAACTCCGTGTTCGGGCTGTGGCACTATGCTTACATGGAGATTAGCTCTGTGTAAGCTATACTGAATTACCCCCTTGACATCTTCATGTTTCAAAACTTTCACTATGTTTGGATCTGATGAGGTCAGCAAATATGTATGCAGTTCTACAATTGTAGATATATATGTGTAATCAATTTCCTGGAGGCTGATACCTCCGTCAGAATGAAGAATATATTATCTTGGTATACACTTATTTTTATATATCATTTGACAAGTGTGAAACATTTTTCTTGTTTTTCTTGTCCAACTACACCAATACCTTTTGGAGCCAATCAAGCATGCCAAAACTGTTAATTACAACAGAAAGAGCAAATTGTTTTATAGTCTGGACTTTGTTCCTAGATGTCACAGCTGATTTCAGTATTAATTGTAGTCTTCTAAAACATTCCTAAGTTTTATTCGCAATTGTTAATGTTTTATTGTTGATCCTTCATCAATTCCCAAATATTTATACAATCCCTCTTGCTGAAGTTCTTTTATATCACATTCCTGTCCCAGGCTGATGTTTTCTTGGTACTGCAGCCTTCCTGCTTTAAAGGTTGCTTTTGCATATTTATCAAGAACAAATGATAATTCTTATATCATCTGAAAAAGTTTTGACCACTTGCAGTTGTGCAATCAGTCCCTCATTTACTGAACTATACAGTTTTAAATCTTCCACAAAAATAAGATGAAAAGTCTTTACACTTTGTTGCTTCTTGGGAGTCAAATTGTAGTCATGTACTAATCTGTTATTTAGGCAGCCTAATGGGTTAACAGTAAGACGAAAGAGCAGAGGTGACATCAGAAGGGAATATATAAAAATGTAAAATATTTTAAGGCTAAAGACACATGGCAGAAAATTTTTTTTTGAGAGAGACTTATGGGGATACTGTGGGAGATGGAAGAAAAAGTTAAAAATACAAAGGTCAAGGAATGACAGGTGACATTACAGCATGTGGACATTAATAAATATTAAGTCTGTTAAAGTAAGAAACAGATGGAAAGGCAATACATGCTTTGTGCAAGTTATGGAGATAGAGACATAGTGGCTTTTTGAATAAGTGCAATAAGAAAGTACTGTGAAGGCTTCCAGCCCAGCTAGCCAGAATCCTGTAAATAATTCTATGTCATTCGTGAATATTAATATGAACCATAGGCTTGTCTTAGAAATGTAAGAGAACTATAAGTTATGTGTGTATTAAACTGCTAGTGCAAAAGTGTATGTTGAACTGTATGTTCTGTACTGAGCTTCAAAAATGTAATCACAGTGTACCCTACTGGAAAAGAACAGAGTTAACTTGCAAACTCTAAGAAAATAAGTGAATTGTTTACGATGGTGTTTATCTCAGTTAGAAGACAGAATGTCTGCAGCTAGAAATTCTTTCTATTGTTTGGAAACAGAAGTAATTACAGGTTTCAAAGGTAAAAGTGTTTAACTGTTTTACAACTTCCAGTTCCAGGCAAACTTCTGAGAGATAAGTATTTTTGAAACAGAGGTGCTACATTTTAAGTTTCTGTTAGCCTGGGAACTAAAGGCAGAGGTGAAAAATAATGATGTAATCTGAAATAACCCAGCAGAAAAATTTGATAGTAATTTAAGAACTATCTCGGAGAGTTAGTCTGTGCATTTTGTATTTGTCTTTGGATCTGACAACATCCTCTCAACAGCAGTTGTCTTGCTCTGTAAGCAAGTTATTTAGAACATAGTTTCTCTTTTAGATATATAGATAGGAAAGCAGTAAATATTAGTTTATATGTTTTCTATATTTATTTGAGACTGTCCTACAATGTTGTTTTAAACTATATCCTGTGATTCTGAACTCGGTTCTCACTGTGTTGAGTTATTGAGTAGTGTCTTGTTATTTTATTATTTATTATTAAATATATTTAAAACTTTTAATTATGGCTGGTTTATTTATAGATATTTAAGCTTTTAGAGTACTTGCATATGTATTTGGTGACACTGTATAGGCCACTCCTAAATAGCCTTCAAGTCTTGGTCACACTTACCATTTGGATAATACTAACATTACACAGTAAAATTGGTCACCCTTTGGGAAGGGTGGCTACTTAGGCAGGGACATGAAGCACTGGTTGGACAGAGAGGGTGATGGAGGTTTTGGCTTGACCATCCAGATGAGATCTTAACCCTATAGCTGTGCCAGTGGGGAGTCATATTGGGGATCTGGAGGGAGAGGGAGTAACCAGCCCCAGACTGACTGTGATCTCTGTGTGCTCTTAAGAGAAATTGTACTTTACTGTGTGTGCACTTGTCATCCTCCCAAATGTGCATGCCCCTCACTGGTGCTAGTGGCAAGGGTTGAGGCTCCTGGATTGTTGGGCCAGTGCAGGGGCATCACATATTAATTGGTGGCAGTGATGGCATACCCACATCACATATTAATTGTTTGACTGTGTGACATAGCCACATCACATATTAATTGTCTTGTAGGGTGTGAATATTGAATTCTGTAGCTTGTGTACAGTGATCACTGAAGGTGTTTTTGTACTCTAAATCAGCCACACAGTGAACATTCAGAGTTCATATCATAATTGTTTTATTTCTTCTGTTAGCTTAGTTAGTCAAGGAAGCAGGCAAGCATGTCAGCAAAGGAGTATGGCAAGCTGACAAGGAGCCAGTTGGCTGAGATGTGCCAGGCTAATAGGACTAGTGCAAGCCAACCTGAGTAAAGCAGACATAATTGCAACTTTAGTCACAGCTGCATGACAGAATAGCAACCAGGAGGACAATCAGAGTGGACGTGGAGATGTACAACTCTCAGAAAAAGGACAGCTCAACATTTCAACAGAGGACTTAAAAATCTGTCTGGAGTTAAAGAGACTTGAGTTGGGGCCCCAGCATTTGGAAATAGAAGCAGCAGAGAGACTGAGGCATCTAGAGACCGAGGAAAATGAGAAACTGCAATGCCTGGATGCTGAGGAGAAGGAGAGGCAGAGGCAACATAAAAAGGAGATGCTGGCTCTTCACTACAGTCATGGAGGGGATGGGGAAGGGAGTAACTGAACCCCAGAAGCAACAAAGGTCAGTAAATTTCTTCCACAATTTACAGAGGGTGATAATTTTGATAGTTTCATTCATATGTTTGAGAGGGTATGTAAACAGTATGATGTTGACTAAGGGCTCCGGTTACAGTTATTGACCCCCTTACTCCATGGTAAAGCTGCAACTGTAATGTCCAAACTGTCTAATACTGACTGTTTAAATTATAATATTGTAAATAACTGTTTGCTAGAATTTTTTAAGTTAAAACCTGAAGCTTATGGGAAAACGTTTCATGAGCATAGATGAAAGTATTTGTGAATATGTTGCTGAACTAAGCACTTATTTTCATAGATGGGTGAGTGGATGTCAGGTTAACACTTTTGAAGGGTTGGCAGACCTTTTGTTGAGGGAACAAGCCCTTAGCACTTTGCCTGAGGACATGAGGATCTGGCTAGCTGATAGACAATGTGCTACTGTAGATAAGATGGGGAAAAAGGGAAACCTATACCTTAGCAAGCAGAGCATCACTGCACAGGAAAGGGACACCCAGTGCTGATCATGGGTCTAAGGGAACCCATGGTGGGCAGCCTAGACTCCTACAATAGAGTCTGCCAGTAACAGGTGAAGCCACTAGTTCAGGTACACATCCAGGACCAAGGGTTAAATGTTTTAAATGCAACCAGTGGGACCATGTAGCATATAGATGTCCACGGAGGCAAGGTGGGGGACAAAAGGTGGAAGAGCCAGTAAATGGGAATGACAAAATGCCAACAGTAAGTTGTCTTGAGACAAAAAGTGTACCAAACTACCACCTTGCAGATGTCCTGATAGGGAATGTTTTGGTAATGCAGTACCGTGCATGCATGCAGTAACATGCGGTCAGGCTTGGAGACAAACATGCGGGCCTGGTAGCCTGAGGGAGACCCAGATAGACCGTACACTTGCAGCCAAGACTGGTGAGGTGGTTACTTCAATGAGGGAGCTAACCTGTAGCAGTGAAACTGAAGGTATGCCACAGCTGCTTGTGGGTACTGATGTTCCCTTGGACAGAGGGACTGCAAGGGCAGATGCAAGTAGCAGTACTCTGGCTGACAGTGTGGCCCCGCTACCAGAGGATGCCAGACTTTCTGTGGAAGGGGAGCTGGGAAGGGTTGCAAAGAGAGAGTTGAGACAATCTCAGCTCTCAGACTCTACATTTAAAAGCCTGAGGGAGGTAGCTAGTGAGGCACTTGATTCTCAAAGGAAGGGGGAATCTGTATACTGGAACAAAGGGTTACTACATAGACGGTGGACCCATGAGGGAAGGATAGAGGGTGAGAGAATACAGCAGTTGGTAGTGCCCAGAGCCTACTGTCAGGCACTTCTAGCCATAGCCCATGATATTCCCTTTGCAGGTCATATGAGCATAAAACATAGAAAGAGATGTAGTATGCAGAACTTCTATTGGCCTGGGATTTCCACAGATGTAACAGGGTACTGCAGGACCTGTGAGCAGTGCCAAAAGGTAGGCAAGGCAGGAGACAAAGTGAAAGCTCCTTTGACGTCTTTGCCTGTGATTGAGGAGCCATTTCAGAAGGTAGCTACAGATATTGTGGGGCCTCTGAGTATCCCAAGTTCCACAGGGAAAAAGTGTATCCTAGTGGTAGTAGATTATGCTACAAGATACCCTGAGGCAGTGGCTCTGACCTCCATTGAGGCAGACAAGGTGACAAATGCTTTGAGAGATTTTCAGCAGGGTAGGTTTTCCAAAATAAATACTGTCTGACAGAGGTGCCAATTTCATGTCAGACCTGCTGGCTTATCTGTAGAGGTACTGTGGAGTAAAGCACCTAAAGACCATCCCATATGATCCCCAGACTAATGATCTTGTTGAGAGGTTAAACTCTATACTCAAAACCGTGCTACAAGCATTTGCAGACCAGTTTAAGGAAAACTGGGACAAATATTTGCTCCATCTGTTGTTTGCTTACAGAGAGGTTCCCCAGGAATCCACAAGCTTTTCACCCTTTAAGTTGTTTTATGGGCATAGGGCAAGGGGACCTCTAGATTTTATTCGAGATGAGTGGGAGGGTGAGTGTGAATCCCACAAAGATTCGGTTGTGGCATGTGTCCTAAACCTCAGGACAAGGCTCAGGGAACTCATGGGCTTGGCCCAGGGGAACCTGGCAGAAGCCCAACAGTAGAAAAAGGTCTGTTATGACAGGAATGCTCAAGCTAGAGAGTATGCTGTAGGGCAGCAGTTAATGGTTCTCATTCCTGTCAGACATAACAAGCTGCAGGCAGTCAAGGAGGGGCACTACAAGGTGCTAAGGAAGGTCAGTGATGTTAACTACATGGTGAAACTGCTAGCCAGGAGGCAGGGGCACAAATTGTATGTATCATGTTAACATGATGAAACCTTACCATAATATGGAGGCCCTTGTGCTGAGTATTTGCAGTGGATTGCAGGAGGAATCTGAGGGAGATCTGTTGACTGATCTCCTCAGTGAGGCTCAGACTGATGCCTCACTGGAAGGGGTGGCAATGTCCCAGCAGCTATCTACTACCCAGGTTCGAGAAATCCAAACAGTGTTACAGGAGTTTGGGAACATGTTCACTGGAAAACCAGGGTGTACCCACCTGGTGCAGCACCATGTTGATAGAGGATCCCAAAGGCCTATTAAACAGGCCCCTTATATGGTGCCTGAGAGAGTCAAACAGACTCTGCGGGAGGAGATACAGGAAATGTTGGAACTAGGGGTAATTCAGGAGTCTAGCAGTCCCTGGGCCTCCCCAGTTGTGCTGGTGCCAAAGAAAGATGGCAGCACCAGGTTCTGTGTGGACTACAGGAAATTAGTCACACAGAGTCAGATGCTTATCCCATGTCTAGGGGAGATGAAGACCTAGAACAGCTGGGTGGGGAAAAGTATCTTACCACCATTGATCTTACCAAGGGTTACTGGCAGATGCCCTTGGCTCTCAGTGCTAGAGAGAGGTCAGCCTTTGTGACTCCTTTTGGCTTGTATGAGTTCACAAAGATTCCCTTTGGGATGAAAAATGCCCCAGCAACTTTCCATAGGCTGTTACATTATATCCTAGCAGGAGCAGGAGATTTTACCCTTGCTTACCTAGATGATACTGCCATCTACAGCCATTCCTGGCAAAAGCACCTTCAGCATGTCAGGGAGGGGCTGGGCAGACTACAGAGGGCAGGGATGACCATTAAGCTCAGCAAATGTCAGGTGGGTATAGCAGAGGTCTCCTACCTAGGACATACGGAGTGTGGAGTGGTAAGATCAGGCCACAACCTGCCAAAGTGGAAGCCATTCAGGCATGGCCTGCACCTGTTACCAAAAAGCAAGTGAGGGCATTCTTAGGGACTGCAGGGTAGTTCCAAAAGTTTGTCCCCAATTATAGTACCATAGCTGCTCCCCTCATAGACCTGACAAGGAAAAACAGGCCAGATAAGGTAGTGTGGACCCCAGCATGTGAACAGGCATTCCACAGGCTTAATGGAGCTTTCGAAGGACCCCCTGTGTTAGCCAGTCCAGATTACAGCAAATAATTTGTTGTGCAGGTGGATGCTTCAAGTCATGGGGTCAGGGCTGTACTTAGCCAGACTTCTTCAGAAGGAGAAGAGCACCCAGTGGTTTATCTCAGTTGTAGGCTCCAACCCAGGGTCAGTTATAGGCTCCAATCCAGGGGGGAATGCTATGCAGCTATAGAAAAGGAATGTCTAGCCATAGTGTTGGCACTGCAGAAACTTCAGCCTTATCTGTATGGAAGAAATTTCACTGCAGTTACAGACCACAATCCCCCAACATGGCTACATTGAGCTAGCCAGTAAAATGCCAAGTTAGTAAGGTGGAGTCTAGGATTGCAAGCATATGACATGACAGTGCAGCACCACAGTGGGATTAGAAATGCCAATGCAGATGGGCTCTCAAGACAGGGAATGGGGTAAGGTATTCCCAGATAGGCTCAACCCTCTCAAACAATGTTTCTAAAGGATCACTTGAAAAAAATAGCTTTTTTTTTGGGGGGGGGGTTGTGAAGGCTTCCAGCCCAGCTAACTTGAATCTTGTAAATAATTCTATGTCATTTGTGAATATTAATATGATCCATAGGCTTTGTCTTACAAATGTAAGAGAACTATATGTTATGTGTGTATTAAACTGCTGGTGCAGGTATGTGTGTTGAACTGTATGTTCTGTACTGAGCTTCAAAAATGTAATCACAGTATACCCTACTGGAAAAAACAGAGTTAACTTGTAAACTCTAAGTTATTTTTTTACAATGGTGTTTATTGCAGCTAAGAGACAGAATGTTTGTAACTAGAAATTCTTTCTATTGTCTGGAAACAGAAATACTTACAGGTGTCAAAGGTAAAAGTGTTTAACTGTTTATGACTTCCAGTTCCAGGCAAACTTCTGAGAGATAAGTATTTTTGACACAGAGTTGCTAAATATTAAGTTTCTGTTAGCCTGGGAACTAAAGGCAGAAGTGAAAAAGAATGATGTAATTGGAGATAACCCAGCAGAAACATTTGACAGTAATTTAAGAACCATCTCAGAGAGTAAGTCTGTGTATTTTGTATTTGTCGTTGGATCTGACAACATCCACTCATCAGCACTTGTCCTGCTCTGTAAGTAAGTTATTTAGATCATAGTTTCTCTTAGATAAAGATAGGAATACAATAAAGATTAGTTTAGATGTTTTCTGTATTTATTTGAGACTGTCCTACAATGTTGTTTTAAACTATTTCTTGTGATTCTGAACTCTGTTGTCACTGTGTTGAGTTATTGAGTATTGTCTTGTTCTTTTATTATTTATCATTAAATATATTTAAATATTTTAATTGCGGCTGATTTGTTTATTGATATTTAATCTCTTAGTGTACTTGCATATTTATTTGGTGACACTGTATAGACCACTCCTAAATAGCCTTCAAGTCTTGGTCACACTTACCATTTGGATAATAGTAACTTTACACAGTAGAATTGGTCACCCTGTGGGAAGGTCCTTATAGTAGCTGATAAGAGTGGTTGGTGGCAGCTGGTACTACCTTATGGTCTGGGCAGAAGGGGGCATAGCTAGTGAATCTGTGCCAGCCTTCCCCAGGAGTGTCTGTGTGTTTGTATATAAGTTAAATCTCAATGTGGTGTGTGTGTGTGTGTGTGTGTGTGTGTGTGTGTGTGTGTGTGTGTGTGTGTGTGTGTGTGTGTGTCAGCTACTTCGGCACTTGGGCAGGGCCATGAAGCACTGGTTGGACAGAGAGGGTGCTGGAGGTTTTATCTTGACCACTCGGCTGAGATCTTAACCCTATAGCTGTCCCAGTGGGGAGTCTTATTGGGGATCTGGAGAGAGAGGGAGAAACCAGCCCCAGACTGAAGGTAATCTCTGTGTGCTCTTAAGGGAAGTTGTACTTCACTGTGTGTGTACTTGTCATCCTCCAAATGTGCACTTCCCTCACTGGTGCTAGTGGCGAGGATTGAGGCACCTTGATTACTGGCCCAGTGCAGGGGCACCACATATTAATTGGGGGCAGTGATAGCATACCCATATCACATATTAATTGGTTGACTGTGGTGAGATAGCCACATCACATATTAACTGGCTTGTAGTGGTGTGAATATTGAATTCCTGTAGCTTGTGTACAGTGATGACTGAAGGTGTTTTTGTACTTTAAATCAGCCACACAGTGAACATTCAGAGTTCATATCACAGTTTTTTTATTTCTTTTGTTAGCTTAGTTAGTCAAGGAAGCAGGCAAGCATATCAGCAGTGGAGTACTGCAAGCTGACAAGGAGCCAGTTGGCTGAGATGTGCCAGGCTAAAGGACTGGTGCATGCCATCTTGACTAAAGCAGACATGATTGCAGCTTTAGTCACAGCTGCATCAGGAAATAGCAACTTGGAGGACAATCAGACTATGCATGGAGATGTACAACTCTCAGAAAATGGACAGCTCAATCATTCCACAGAAGACTTAAAAATCTGTCTAGAATTAAAAAGACTTGAGTTGGAGTCCAATCATTTGGAAATAGAAGCAGCAGAGAGACTGAGGCATCAATATTCTGAGGAAAATGAGAAACTGTGATGCTTGGATGCTGAGGAGAAGAAGAGGAAGAGGCAACATAAAAAGGAGATACTGACTCTTTGCCATAGTCATGGAGGGAATGGGGAAGGGAGTAACCAAACCCCAGAAGCAACAAATGTCAGAAAATTTCTTCCACAATTTACAGAGGGGGATCATTTTGATAGTTTCATTTATATGTTTGAGAGGGTATGTAAACAGTATGATGTTGGCTAAAGGCTCTGGGAACGGTTCTTAACACCCTTACTCCATGGTAAAGCTGTAACTGTAATGTCCAAACTGTCTGATAATGACTGTTTAAATTATAACATTGTAAAGAACTGTTTGCTAGAATTTTTAAGGTAGCACCTGAAGCTTATATGAAAATATTTCGTGAGCATAGACACAAGGCAGATGAAAGTGTGTGTGAATATGTTGCTGAACTAAGCACTTATTTTCATAGATGGATGAGTGGATGTCAGGTCACCACTTTTGAAGGGCTGGCAGACCTTTTGTTGAGGGAACAAGCCCTTAGCACTTTCCCTGAGGACATGAGGATCTGGTTAACTGATAGACAATGTGCTACTGTAGATGAGTTGGTGAAAAAGGGAGCCCTACACCTAGCAATCAGAGTATCACTGCACAGGAAAGGGACACCCAGTGCTGCTCATGGGTTTAAGGGAACCCATGGTGGGCAGCCCAGACTGCTCCAACAGAGTCTGCCAGTAGTAGGGGAAGCCACTAGTCCAGGTACATGTACAGGACCAAGGGTTAAACGTTTTAAATACAAGCAGTGGGGCCATGTAGCATATAGATGTCCACGGAGGCAAGGTGGGGAACAAAAGGTGGGAGAGCCAGTACGTGGAAATGACAAAATGTCAACAGTAAGTTGTCTTGAGGCAACAAGGGTATCAAACTATGACCCTGCAGATGACCTGATAGGGAATGATTTTGGTAATGCAGTACCGTGTGTGCATGCGGTTACATGCAGTCAGGCTTGGAGAAAAGCATGTTGATCTGGTCGCCTGGGGGAGATCCAGACAGACTGCACACTTGCAGTGAGAACTGGTGAGGTGGCTACTTCAGGGAGTTAGGTACCCTGTAGCAGTGAGACTGAAGGTGTGCTACAGCTGCTTGTGAGTACTTATGTTCCCTTGGAAAGAGTGACTGCAAGGGCAGAGGTGAGTAGTAATACCCAGGCTGACAGTGAGGCACCGCTGTCAGAGGATGCCAGACTTCTTGTGGAAGGGGAGCTGGGAAGGATTGCATAGAGAGAGTTGAGACAGGCACAGCTCTCAGACCCTACATTACAAAGCCTGAGGGAGGTAGCTAGTGAGGTACCTGATACTCAAAGAAGGGGGAATCTCTATACTGTGACAAAGGGTTACTGCATAGAGAGTGGACCTCTGAGGGAGGGCTAGAGGGTGAGAGAATACAGCAGTTGGTAGTGCCCTGAGCCTACCGTCTTGCACTTCTAGCCATAGACCATGATATTCCCTTTGCAGAATATGGGCATAAAACATACAAAGAGACATATTATGAAAACGTCTATACACCTGGGATTTCCAGAGATGTAACAGGGTATTGCAGGACAGTGCAGTTGTGTACACTTACCATAAATGTAGATGTTCAAGTGTATTCACTGTTGCAGTCATCACATTTGGGTTATCTGCTTGCAGTAGCCCTCAGTTGGCCTGATTAACAAAGTCTTGGGTCCTACGTTGATTGCTGTCTCTTCTTCCATGATGTCAGGTCATCAGGGGTATAAAACATGCAGCCGATGTCATTATATCAGTTTTTCTTGCCCCAAATGTCAGGTGCCCACCCTAATGGGAAGCAATTAAATCTATAAATATACAAGGCTATATATCCAACAAAAAAATCAAATACACCAAAAAGCTTTTAAGCATTGAAAAGGAGAGAAGAGGTATAGTCAAAAGAAGTCAGGAGGCTGGAGGGAGGGTAACCAGGACTGCAACAGTGAATACACTCGAACATCTACATTTATGGTAAGTGTACATAACTGTACTATGTTCTTCATGTTTCACTGTTGCAGTCATCACATTATTGTAGATTCCCAAAGCTAAGGATGGGAGGAGGAATTCTGATAGCATTAGGACCAGCTATAAGGCCCTGCAAAACTGCAGTGGCAAAGCCAGCTCTGGATTTAGAAAAAATTGGTAATGGTAATGCTTGGTGAAAGTATGTACAGAACTCCCGGTAGCAGCTTCTAGGATGTCCCTGGTAGGTATGCCACTGAGACAGGCTGTAGAGGTAGATGTAGCCCTGGTTGAGTGGGGTCTGATCCCCTGTGGGATAGGTTTTCCATGGTGCTTATAGCAGAAATGAGTGCAATGGCCTATCCATTTGGAGATGCTTTGCTTTGAAATAGCCTTCCCCTCTGTCCCTGCAACAAATGCCACCAGCAGTTATTCAGATTTCCTTTGAGGTTTAGTCCTGTCCAAGTAGAATCTAAGTTGTCTGTGCACATCTAACAAGTGCAGTATTCGTTCACCTTTGTTCTGTGGATTAGGAAAGAAGGTTGGCAAATGAATGGATTGATTAAGGGCCACACCGGATACCGCCTTTGGCATGAAAGAGGGATTGGTTCTGAGGGACAGCCTGTCTGCATGAAAGATGATGAAAGGCTCCACTGCCATAAGGGCCTGTAATTCAGATACCCTTCTTGCTGAAGTGATGGCTAAAAGGAAAGCTGTTTTCCAAGAAAGGAATTTTAAATCTGCAGTAGCAGCTGGCACAAAAGGAGGAAGGGTGAGTTTCTCCAACTCCAGCCTGGGACCTTAACATTGTATTGGAGCTCTCCTGGGTGGTCTTAAATTTTTGGCCCCTCTGAGGAACTGCTTGAGCAGTGGATGAGAGAAGAGGGGAGGTTCTGTGTTATAAGGAGCTGAAATGGCTGAGGCGTGAATTTTTATTGAGGAAAAAGACAGGCCCTTGTGAAGCATCCCAGTTAAGTACTGTAAAATCTGAGGTAAATTGGGCACTGCTGTGCTCATCCCTTGAGATTGGTTCCAGGCACAGAATCTTTTCCATTTTTCAGCATAAGATTTTCTAGTACTAGGCCTCCTTACCTCTAAAATGACATCCATCACTGGTTTACTGAGGGATGGTAAAGGAGAGCTTAGGTGATTAGTCAAGCTGCTAGGTTCAGTGTTTGAAGCTGAAGGTGCAGAATCTGGTTCTCCTGCTGAGACAGCAGGGTAGGAGTCTGAGGCAGGTGCCATGGGGCCATCAGTGACACACTGCACAGGATGGGGTACCAGTGTTGGTGTGGCCAGTCTGGTGCAATCAAAATCATCCTTGGTTTGTCTTGTTTGATCTTTAGTAATACTTTGGAGAGCAGAGGCAGAGGAGGAAAGGCATAAACTGATAGTTTTTTTTCCAGCTGAAAGACAGAGCATCCACTATCCAAGCTTGTCTGTGGGGAGTCCTTGTGCAAAACTTTTCCAATTGATAGTTCTGGGGGGAGGCAAATAGGTCTATATCTGGGCTCCCCCATTTGCTTGTCAACATGTTGAAAATCCTTGGTTCCAGTTTCCACATGTGTGGGTCCATGAGGTTTCCGCTTAGTCCGTCTGCCAGTGTATTTAGTTTTCCTGGCAGGAATTGAGCTTGTAGATGCACTTGGTAGCTCAAGGCTGTATTCCACAATGCCATGGCTAGTGTGCAGAGGGGGTAAGAATGTGTAACCCCTGCTTGTTTATGTATCACATAACAGTGGTGATGTCCGTCTTTACCAATAATTGTCCTGGAAGAATGTGGTCCTTGAAGGCTGTCAGAGCATTCTGTACAGCTAACATTTCTTTTTGATTGATGTGAAGGTGCATTTGAATTGGGTTCCATTTGCCCTGAATGCACTTCCCTGCCAAGTGCACCCCCCATGCATAGTCAGATGCATCTGTTGTTAGGTTTTGGGTGGCGGTGGGTAGTGTGAATGGTAGTCTCTTGTTTTGGTGATAGGTGTCTGCCCACCAAAGGAACTCTAGTCGTAGGCAAGGAATGATAGGAATCATTGCTTCTAGATCCTGAGAATGTTGACACTACAGGCTGTTTAGATACCATTGTAGTTTCCTCATATGCTGTCTTGCATATGGAATTAGAATAATGCAGGAGGCCATGAACACCAAGGCTTGTAGTATTTGCCGTGCAGATAGCAGGGTTTTTGTGGCCATGTGTTTGAAGTAGGTTGTCAAGTGAATTTGTTTCTCTGGCATGAGGAAAGCCATCCGGGAAGTTGTATTCAAGCTTGCTCCCAGGAATATAATTTGTTGACAGGGTACCAGGTGTGATTTATTTTTGTTTATGGTGCACCGCGGACAAGTTAGCACCCTTTGTACAAAAGCCAAATGATTCAAAAGTATGCCCTGGTTTTCTGCCTGAATTAGACATTCACCCAGATATGGGTATATTTGAATATTTCTTAGCCTGCAAAATGCAATGACTGTAGCTAGGCACTTTGTGAATACCCTGGGCACAGTAGATAAGCCAAAGGGCAGTGCAGAGAACTGATAGTGCGTGTAGCCTGCTTTGAAGCATAGGTATCTTCTGCAAGATTCCCAGATTGGGATGCGCAGGGATGCTTCCTTTAAATCTAGTGCTGCCAACCAGGCATCTTTGCTTAGCATAGGAAGCAACTGGTGAAGAGTCAGCATCTTGAATTTTGGAATCACCAAAAAGGTGTTTAGAGTAGACAGGTCCAGGATAGGACATCATGAATTGTCTTTTCTGGGTACCAGGAAAAGTCTCGAGTAGAAACCTTGTCCCTTTTCCTCTTCTGGTACCAACTGAATAGCCCCTATGCTTAAGAGAGAGAGTACTTGCTTTGGGCCTCTGCCCACTGATTTGCAGGTAGATCCAGCAAACCGCTTGGAGTTGGTAAAGTGTGGAAGTGAAATCTGTATCCATGGGGCACTATATTTAAAACCCATTTGTCCTGGGTAATGAGTCTCCAGTTCTTTGCATGAAGTGCAATCTTTCCCCCCAAAGGGGCAGTCAGTTGAGAAGTGCTTGGAAGTTTTTTAAAACGTCATTGTGACAGTTTACCATAGGGGGAGTTTTATTGCTCCCAGATTTGGAAGTGGAGGCCCCCCACTGCTTAGTCCTGTGCGTCCCCTGGGACTGAAGCCTGGGTGCTCTGCTGGATCTGGGTTTGGACTGAGAAGGTCTGGAAGAGGCAGGAAAGGACCAATTCTTAGAAGGCCAATGCCTACTAAATCTTGGAGGTTGTACTTGTAAAAAATCTTTAACAGTTTGCATAGATTTAGCTTTTTCCTCCATCTTTTTAAGAACTTCTTCTGCCTTGTTGCCAAACAGGCAGTCCTGATTTAAGTGAGCATCCAGTAATTTCGCTTTAACATGATCTGGCAAGGATTGCTCCTTAAGCCAAGCATACCTTCTAAGTACAGACCCAGTTACCGCAGCCCTGCAAGATGCTTCTAGTGAATCAAAACCACGCTGCAATGTATGTTTACCAACTTGTTCAGCAGAATGCATTAAATCCTGTAAATCCTTATTTTCAGCACAATCAGGAATCAACATAATTTTCTGTTTAAGCAATCCAATAATATGCTGCTGATACTTTAACATATGAAACTGGCAATTCAAGGCCCTAATGGCCAAAGTTGCAGAAGTGTATACCTTCTTACCCCATCTATCCAGTGCCCTGGAGTCTCTATCAGAGGGGGCAGGTTTTTTTAGCAGTAGTAGCTGTAATGCCCTTAGGTCCCTGTGACATGGTTTCAGGATCCGCAGTAGGATTTTTGAAAAGGAACTTGTGAGAGTCAGGAACCCTGTAATATCTATCAGGTTTTCTGGGAGCAGGAGGTAAAGGGTCAGGGGCCATGCTAGATTCCAAAAAGGCATCATCAACAATGCCCAGTACAGGAGGTATAGCTAAAGACCTGTGCAGGGGCAGGAGTAAGAAATCCCTAAGCCTCTTTTTAGAATCTGAGAAATCCAGACTTTCCCAATGAAAATGCTCCCTGAAAGTATGCAAGGTTTCACCAAAAGAGAAATCCTCTGGGGGGAGAAGCAGAGGGAATAGAGTCCTCAGCATCAGAATCCTCATAGGTAGATAAGGGTAAATCTTGGTCATCAGAGGAAACAGAAATATCAGAATCCTGGTCAGAAGTATCATAAGCAAACTCAGTCCTAGGCCTCTTAGAGGGGGAAGGTTGGCCATTCTTATCATTTGTTTTTTAGGCATAGAGGCCTGACCATGCGGTCTGGGCTTCAGTTTTCTAGGCATGGTTCCAGTTTTAGGCCTTGAAGAAGAAGATGGCTTCAGTTTAATATGCAAGTCAGTAGGCCTGAATACACCCTCAGAAGCCGGTGCCTGCACAGCGGCTCCGGACACATCCAAGGTAGAGACATCCGCAGGTTCCACAGCTGAAGCATCACGCGGCATACCGGACTCCAAATAGGTCTCAGTAGAGGCCTGCGAATCTGAAGTAGTGGGTATCAAAGGCTGCAAAAGCACCTCACTGAGTACCAGTGAACTGGGCGGCCTGTCTCTGTCTTTATCTTTGCATTTTTTGGAATGTCGGTAGTCGGATGGCTTACCGAAGACATATCAGGATAATTGAACCGAGCACCAAAATATTTAGAAGCACAAATATACCGATGACGGATAGTTCGTGGTTTAAATAAGATACAAAACTGACAGCGAGGTACGTCGTGGTTAGAGCCTAGGCAAGGAATACAGTATGAATGAAAATCTTTATGAGGTATTTACTTTTCACAAGAAATGCAATTATTTACTTTTACTGACATCGGTGCAGAGCAAGAAAAAGTTTCCCCAATGGGGTACTTAGCTTTTAGTTGAAGACTGGCACGTGCGAACTGCTTCTGCTTCGGGCACAGCATGGCAAGAAAGACTGATGTAATGACGTTGGCTGCATGTTTTATATCCCTGACGACCTGACGTCATGGAAGAAGAGACAGCAACCGACGTAGGACCCAAGACTTTGTTAATCAGGCCGACTGAGGGCTACTGCAAGCAGATAACCCAAATGTGATGACTGCAACAGTGAAACACGAAGAACATCTGTGAGCAGTGCCAAAAGGTAGACAAGGTGAAAGCTCATTTGATGCCTTTGCTTGTGATTGAGGAGCCATTTCAGAGGGTAGCTGTTGATATTGTGGAGTCTCAGAGTATGCCAAGTTCCACAGGGGAAAGGTATATCCTAGTGGTAATAGAGTATGCTACCAGATACCCTGAGGCAGTGGCTCGGTCCTCCATTGAGGCAGACAAGGTGGGAAATGCTTAGTTAGAGATTTTCAGCAGGGTAGGTTTTCCAAAAGAAATACTGTCTGACAGAAGTGCCAATTTCATGTCAGACCTGCTGGCTTGTCTGTGGAAGTACTGTGGGGTGAAGCACCTAAAGACCACCCCCTACCATCCCCAGACTAATGATCTTTTTGAGAGGTTAAACTCTATACTCAAGACCTGGCTACAAGCACTTGCAGACCAGTTTAAGAGAGACTGGGAGAAATATTTGCCCCATCTGTTTCCTTACAGAGAGGTTCCCCAGGAATACACAGGCTTTTCACCCTTTGAGTTGCTGTATGGGCATAGGGTGAGGGGACCTCTAGATTTAATTTGAGATGGGTGGGAGGGTGAGTGTGAATCCCAGAAAGAGTCTGTTGTGGCATATGTACTAAACCTCAGGACAAGGCTCAGGGGACTCAATGCTTGGCACAAGATAACCTGGCAGAAGCCCAATAGCAGAAAAAGGTCTGGTATGACAGGGATGCTAGAGAGTATGCTGTAGGGCAGCAGCTAATGGTTCTCATTCCTGTCAGACACAACAAGCTGCAGACAGCCTGGGAGGGACTCTACAAGGGAGTAAGGAAGGTCAGTGATGTTAAGAACATTGTGGGACTGCTAGGCAGGAGGCAGGGGCACAAATTGTACCATGTTAACATGACGAAACCTTACCATAATAGGGAGGCCCTTGTGCTGAGTATTTGCAGTAGATTGCATGAGGAGTCTGAGGGAGATCTGGTGACTGACCTTCAAAGTGAGGCTCAGAGTGATGCCTCAGTTGACGGGGTAGCATTGTCTCAGCAACTATCTCCTACCGAGGCTCAACAGATCCGAGTAGTGTTACAGGAGTTTGGGGACATGTTCACTGGGAAACCAGGGTGCACCCACCTGATGCAGCACCATGTGAATACTGAACCCTAAAGGCCTATTAAGCAGTCCCCGTATAGGGTGCCTGAGAGAGTCAAACAGACTCTGAGGGAGGAGATACAGGAAATGTTGGAACTAGGGGTAATTCAGGAGTCCAGCAGTCCCTGCTCCTCCCCAGTTGTGCTGGTAATAAAGAAGGATGGTAGCACCAGGTTCTGTGTGGACTACAGGAAATTAAATAGTCACACAGAGTCAGATGTTTACCCCATGCCTAGGACAGATGAAGCCCTAGAGCAGCTGGATAGGGCAAAATATCTTTCTACCATTGATCTTACCAAGGGTTACTGGCCGGTGCCCTTGACTCCCAGTGCAAGAGAGAAGTCAGCCTTTGTGACTCCTTTTCACTTGTATGAATTTACAAAGATGCCCTTTGGGATGAAAA